>NW_015538055.1:3493211-3500409 GCF_001515605.1 Sinocyclocheilus anshuiensis
CATAGCATAATATGTGTGAGTGTACTGCCTTAAAGGTGTACATTAAGCATTTTTACATTATCTATATATATATATATATATATATATATATATAAGGAAATAGTATAAAAAGCAAAGTCTAAATGTCAGATGAAAAATGACTGAATAATGGTATAAAAAAAGGAGAATTTTTTTTTTTTTGGAATGATACCAAAAGATTAAGATTAGATTAAGAGCATAAAAAGGCAGATTTATTTCTATTGAAATCATCTAAAAAAATGCTAGCATTTCTGAAACATTCTGCTATAGAACTGACATATTATATGAATATTATATACATTTATATACATTTGGAAAAAGTTTGTAAACCAAAACAAGATAAAAGAAAAAACAATTCCCAATATAAATGTAGTTTCTAAATAGCCAGGAAATAGATCAAGTCCAACTGTTAGCTGTTATTCCGCTGATATTTGTTCAGAAGAAAATTATGCCAATTGTTCTCACACTGATGGAATGCGGATAAAGGAAATAAAAACCAGCAAAAGAAACAAACAAACAGCAACTCGCAAGCCGTGTTCAGAGATGGAAATCAATACTAATTAAAGCCAAACAAGTGTTCTGCTTGATGCTGTGAAAGAGCATGCTTCTCATTAAATACTTTCATCGCTGATTAGTCGAAGGTTTTTTAAATGAATTCAATGCCTGTCGCCTCCCTCTGGGACAGCGCTCCGTGTAGCATGACACTCTCGCCGCTCACGAGCGGATGTGAATTTCAAACCCTGTGAGCCTGCAATTAAAACAACAACAAAGAATAGACGATACAAAATTAAGCATCAGATGGTTTAATGTTATGTGTCACTCTCCAAAAACGCTGTGTATTAGAGGCACTTAATTAAACGTTCAAATTCAAATGGACTAATCAGTTTGAGGCAGAGTGGCTGATTGTTTTTCCCGTACATTAAACACTTCCTTCAGCTCCTGTCCGCTTGTTAACATGAAGGTGCGATTTGCATATCCTGATAGACTATTACAGTTTTAATGTCCCTTTTTCTCTGGTGGTACATCAATCATGCGCGCGAGGCCACCACAGGCCACAATTAACCCACAAAACAAATATTACAAGGGTTCACTAATTTAGAGATCAAAAAGCCACTTGTCCGTTCCACAAGTGAAACGGAGGCGGCACCGGCGCACTTCAGAGACTCCGCGTAATTACCAGCTGTTAATTGCGTACTTGCGCTGTCTTAGTTTTAATTAAAAAGAGCTGCTCGTCGCTGGCCGATAAGCGACGGTGGAGTGCAGCCGGTTTTAATCAACAAAGCGAGAAGAATTTGTTTCTGCGCCGGCCAGCCGCGGCAGGAGGAAATCTTCAAATATCCGAAGGAGAAAGTGAGATTAAACCCTGTCCATTAGGAGTGACGCAGAGGGAGGGGAGGGGAGCAATCAGGTTTTATTTGGGCCGAGTGAGCGGGACCGTATTTGAAGTTAGTGTTCCTGCCGACAAACTGGCGGGGGCGAGAGTCTAATCAGACCTACTGCATGAGAGGAGCACTTGAGTGGAGGAATTGGACCCTGCTGTTACTCACTCACTCTCTCTTTCTCTGTTGCCCTCCCTATCTTTCTTTAGCAGCCGATGAACACACTCGTTTGTTTGCCTTGAAGGATTATGGGAAAAGTTGTTGAACTGACGGCCCCAACAAGTAAGTTGTGGCGGGGAGTAATAGCTATTCATCAAGTCATCCACACTCTAAAAAATGTTGGGTTAAATACAACTCAGTGCTGGGTAAAATATGGACAAACCCAGCGGGGTTGGGTTACTACCCAGAAAGTTGGGTTAAACATTTAACCCAACTGTTGGTTGAAAACAACCCAATTGTTGGGTTTGTCCATATTTTACCCAACACTGGGTTGTATTTAACCCAGCACTTTTTAGAGTGCATCCATTTCTCTTTCTTCTACTTCTCTCATACAGTATACACTCTTAAAAATGAAGCTTCCAAAAGGAGGTTTTCAAAGTGATGCCATGGAAGAACCATTTTGGGTTCTCTAAAGAACCTTTCAGCGAACAGTTCTTAAAATAACAATTTTTTCTTAGTGTGAAGAACAATTTCCCTCCACTTTTGTGGAATGGAAAGGTTCCTGGATGTTAAAAGTTCTTCACTGAACCATGGATGCCAATAAAGAACTTCTATTTTTAAGAGTGTATGCAAGAAAAAACACAAGTGAGATCTTTCAAATCTAAACCATGTCTCTCCTAGATTAAATGGACATCTATGTGCAAGTCTCCTGTTCCTCATACTTTTCTCCTGAGAAATACATCTCAGCAATCTCGCGTGTGTCTCCTCAGAAGGGCTCTCAACATCAAAGTCTGTAATCAAAAGTCCCTCAATACTCTTAAAAATAAAGTTTTTTTTTACCCCTGCAGTGATTCCACAGCAGAATAATTTGGGGTTCCCTAAAGAACCTGTCAGAAAATGGTTCTTAAAAGAACATTTTTTTCTTTAAAGTTAAGAACATTTTAATAATCTAGAAACTTTTGCCACTATAAAAACATTTTGAGGAATGGAAAGGTTCCATGGAGGTTAAAAGTTCTTCATGGAACCATAGATGGCAATAAAGAACCTTTATATTTAAGAGAGTATACATTCTATTGTATGTCAGTTATTTCTCTTTAACTGACCCTTTGCAGGGAGTTTGATTGAAAGGCAATCTGACCAATCATAACGCAGAATCTGCCATTTCGTCCGATAAACAAATCAGACAGGAGAGTAGATTAACACCGGTGGACTTGAACTTGAAAAATGGTCTATACTGACGTCTTTCCACAGTTGAAGCAAGATATCTTCTGATGTTCATTCGTGTTTATTTTGCGCTATAACTAATAAAGCGGAAGAAATGATCAGTTCACGTGCTGCTTGAACTGAGGGGCTACAGTGATCTGTCACGACACATTAAAGAGCCACAAAACTGTATTTATTGTTTTAATTTCTTACAAAATTTGAAAGCTGAGACTTTTTCATACCAAAAGTAACCTGCTCTGTCTTGTCTGTCGGCGCGTTGTCATTGTCGTCTTTGCTCCGCAATGTATTTTTCACTGCGTGATAACATGATGTGTGGCGTGAGAGCGCTGTGGCTTGTCGGACGTAGCAACAGTAACTAAGGGGGCGGGCCAATTGCTACTAAGGAAGTTTAACATCTGAAAGAATCTTCAACAAGTTTCATGAGCAGGCCAAAGAGCAACATACAGATTTCTACAGCATTTTCTGTAATATTCTGAGGAAAAGTTTGGCAAAATTGATTTGGTAACATGGTAAAACATGGTAAAATATGAACCCTACATTCATATTGATAACAATAAGAAATGTTTCTTAAGCAGCAAATCAGCATATTACAATACTGAAGACTGGAGTAATGATGCTGAAAATTCAGCTTTGCATCACAGAAATAAATTATATTTTAAAATATATTTATTTATTAAAACAGTTATTTTAAAGTGTAATAATATTTCATATTACTATATTGTAGCAAATAAATGCAGCCTTGGTGAGCATGAGTCTTCTTTCAGTGACATTTGGCACAATCTGCCAAATGTTCTCTATATTTTAATCGTTATGATCACATTTGTAATAATCAGTTTAATGAGCTTCTGCCTAAAATTAATTAATGTTAGCTAACTGTATGATTCTATTATCTTGAACTGTTCATTCGTGAAATTAACATTACTTGGACACATTCACTTCTGATAACAGATCACTCTAAATTGTAATGTAGACATGCATTTTCTGTAAAGCTGCTTTGAAATGTTGTGTATTGGGAAAAGCGCTATACAAATAAATTTGAATTGAATTGAATTAAAATCGTACTGACTCCATAATATTTGAATAAAAAACTGTCTGAGCTGTAAAGGGCACAACACACTTCAGTGCCTACAAGAGCATTCATCAGACGATGAGACAAAAAACAGCCTCAAAACTCTCCTGACCTCTCTGTTCCTTCCCTGACAGAACTGTCCGCTCTTCCTGTCTGAGGGGCTTCCTCCCACTCGTGCCCAATCAGCACCTGTCACCACGGTGATCGCCGATGCAGGGTTTATCTAAGGAAACAGTTGCCGTGGCAAGGATGGTCTGGCCACAGTGACAGATTAATGCTGGCTTAAACTCACTTCCTGATCACACAGAGAGGACTCTAATGAGGAGGAGGAGTCTCGCTGTCTGTCTGTCTCTATCTCACATACACACACTCAAAGGCGCCACAATGTAGACAGGCCAAAGTAAAGCAAGCTGCTCGAGTCTGTCCATATTGTCTTATTGTTCATGGTGTTAATTATTTCCCGTTTACTAATAGGCCAGAACAGAGTCTGGAGAGGTCAGAAAGCCACAGACATTCTCTCACTACTACTCCATCAGAGTGTGTGATATGTCTGGAGGTGATATCCTCTGTTTGAATGCAGATGACCTTTAACCTATTGCCCAAAATCACTTCCATATGAACTGCACAGTGTGTGTGTGTGTGCGCATGCTTGTGTTGATCTCTTCTAGAACTGTTGTTAACAGAATGAAAAAAGTCAAAAGTCAGCAAAAAATCCAAAAAAAGGAAAAAAACATTGTTATATAAGAATCTCTTCACACATTAGAGGAATGTTCTGTAATCAATACAATTAAATTATATTGATAGCCTCTGCAACATGCTGTTTTTACCACAGATAAACATTTCAATTTCATTCAATTATGAAAAAAAATAAATAGAAAAAGCAAAGTCTAAAATGTCTGATAAGCAGATGGAAAAAGCTTGATGAAGGAATTAAATTTTTTTTGTGTGTGAAAAGATTTTATTTTTATTTAGATTTTATCTTATTTATTTGTTTGTTTATTTATTTATTTCAAAAATAGAAGTTATTCAAAGCTCAAAAATACAGCCTTATTTATCTTTAAAGAACCTAAAAAATATTGTATTTATGAAATCATTTTGATAGTGAATTTAAATATTTAATTGAAGATTTAGAAATAGTTTTTAAACCAAAATAAGGATTTAAAAATATAAAATATTTCATTTCTAAACTTAAAATGTCTGATAAGCAGATGGAAAAAGCTTGATGAAGGAATAAAATTTTTTTTGTGTGTGTGAAAAGATTTTATTTTTATTTAGATTTTATCTTATTTATTTGTTTGTTTATTTATTTATTTCAAAAATAGAAGTTATTCAAAGCTCAAAAATACAGCCTTATTTATCTTTAAAGAACCTAAAAAATATTGTATTTATGAAATCATTTTGATAGTGAATTTAAATATTTAATTGAAGATTTAGAAATAGTTTTTAAACCAAAATAAGGATTTAAAAATATAAAATATTTCATTTCTAAACTAAAATGTAATTTCTAAATAGTTTTGAAATAGCTGCGAGTTATTTATTGCCTTATCCAGAAGTGACTTAATATTTGTTCAAATATATATATCAACTGCCACTGGATGATGGAATGTATTTTTTATATATTTATGACCAAGTTAAGTTGGTAAAATTATTACATAACACACAAAAGATACCAGAAAAGCACATGCAGAAAAATCCCGCACAGGAATTTTGCTTGGCAACTCTTATTCACACATAAGAATTTTGCTTGGTAACTCACACAGCTAAAAAGACGACTGAGACCAGTTTTAGCTCAAATGACACACACATATGGATTAAGTAAAATAAGTAGCTTTAAACCTTCTGGAATGTCTTGTTTAATAAACTTTGATTCAAGAGTCGAGTCAAAATTACTCCCAGGATGCCAAAGATACTGTCAATGGGCTTACTGATCTAGTACATTCATTAAATTAACCAAATTCTATCAGATCTGAGACATAAGTACATGAACAGGTGTGTATTAAACCCCCAAAGCATCTACAAACTCTTGAAATGTGCAGAAGTGCCTCGGATCAGTTTGTTCAGATCAGTATGTTCATGTTAGCATTGCACATTTGAGTGAAGAGCTCATCTGTAGGAGTCTTCGATGGAAGTTTCGATGCTCCAGCCAATAAAAAACACAAGCGTGCACACTTCAGAGTGTGTGTGTGTGTGTGATGGTGGCAAGTGTGAACATGTGCAGCTGGCATGGACTTCTCTGGTCTGGCATGTGTGTGTGTGTGTGTGTGTGTTGCTGCCTGCTGGCCGGTGGCTTTCCCAGGCCTGCACTGCTCTCAGACCGTGTCAGTATGATGGATGGTTTGGGTTAGACGGGGGCAGCACTTGCACCTCTCTCGCTCCTCTCCTGTGGGACGTCCTGAAGACCGTGTGTGTGTGTGTGTGTGTGAGAGAGTGAGTTTATGTGTGTGATGTCCCACAGACTGACAGCCACATTGTGGCGCCCCAAACAGCCCAACTCTGCCCGCTGGCATCGCCACTGAGGGTCTGTTCAACCACCTCCATCACACACGCACGCACGCACACACATTTCGAATACATATACATGCTAAAATTGATATATAATTACACACAAACCTCTTTTTACATGAATTTCTTTCAAAAAACCAGTCTTGACACAGATTTATGGATGATTTAGTTGTCAGATGATTCAACTGACTGATCTCTCTCACATTACATTTTCTACTAAACTAACCACTTTTCAGGCCGACAATGCAGCCTTTGGAACTCTGGCTTTTTCTTACTAACAGGGAGTCCCTTGGGTGTTTGATTTCTTGACATGCTTTTTTTATATTAAAATGAAAAAGATTAGATTCCCAATGAGACAGAAATCTGAGACAAATATAACATATATACCTAATAATATATATAATATAATTTATATATACCTTTATTTATTTATTTATTTATTTTGCCTCATTTGTTACTTTTTCAGTACATTTAATGTGTATAACTGTGTTTGTTGGCATTGTGCTATTTTAGATTATTCTAACTTTAATTATTAAATAATATTTATAAAGTAATAAAATAATGGGGGACCCGAATGCTTGTGTTTGACCCCTTCTCTAACAAAAATGTCCAGTCAGGCACCATTCTGCCATCAAATTTCCATAAAAAAAAATATATATATAATACATTTAATTTGCAATAAAAAATAAACAAAAATATATATTAATATAATCAGTTCAATAAAAGCAAACAAAAAAAAGTAAAAGCTAAACACAGCTCTAAGTAGAGAAATATGTCCTAGTGTTATCTTTACCATTTTTCTATTTGATTTTATACCCCATTTGTTACTTTATTTTTCAGTGCACTT
>NW_015538055.1:3500457-3502425 GCF_001515605.1 Sinocyclocheilus anshuiensis
ATACATATATACAGTACTATCTGATTTTCTTCACATTTTTTAATTCTAATGAACTTGATACATCACTAAACCAGCATCTGGTACTCTATCATGGTGGAAATTGGCCTGGCTTTCTAGATTCAAAAGCAGCGACCACTGGTCTGTCTGGGGTAGATATGAAGTGTAGGGGTACGTCCCTCCCTGTCTAGCGGGTCTGGGTGTAGCTTACTAGATGTGCTAACACATTAGCACTCTCACACTACCAAAGCTTCAAGATGCTAATCAACAGGGTGTGAAGATCTGTCAACAAATACAGGATAACACACACACACACTTATTACATATCGCTCCCATCTCTGCCAGTCCCGACGGGCTGACAGGTTGATTTCGGTATCGTCACGGCGACTGACATGACCGCACCCCAAACAGTTAGTGCTCCTTTTCTTCATTGGTCGCTAATGACGGACTGTTATCGCAAGGAAAGAGGCCTCCGGCCAACTCAAACACATTTAATGCACTGTCCACAGAGTGTTTGGAGAGATAATATACATTCAGAGTACACACACGCACACTCGATTGCTATGGCATGGCCGCACCATTGTCTAAGAGAGGTGATGCTGAGCGCTAGATGATTATCTGTGCACTAACGGAGAAAAATAGCAAAGAAAAACAAGTGGGACGAATTCCACGCCACACATCACTGACTGCCTCATTACAGCCAATCACATCATACATCTATAAATAACCCACGGCCTGTTAAAGCAACAGTTTTCATTACACAAAAACTTGTAAATTGTTTAATGAAAAAAAAGAGAAAGTTCGATAAAGCTGTGGTTTTCCCCCAGAAGTCCATGGAAAATTTGAGAGAGAGAAAAAAACATTTTACAAAATGCATTACTTAGATTAATTGGCAATCATTTTAACACAAATGTTATATTACTGTTTAGTTCAGCTTTCTTAGACCAGTCAGATATCATGAAATTAATCACTTTTTTAATATCTAAAATTATCCTGTTTGTGGGGATATGCTGTTAACGTAAATATAAAAATAGTATTTATAAAGTAAATACTACTTTTATATTTATTTTATTTAAAATAATAATAATAATAATAAAAATTTTTATATAAAACAAATGGAAACATTTCAATCATTTAAACTGAAATTATAATAATGTAAATTATGAATTAAACTGAAATCTACATATGTGTATAGAATATAAATAAATAATATACAAAATATAAATAATTCAAACATTATATGAAAAATATATATTTATATTGTATTATATAAATATTTCATATTTCATATATATAGCAAATAATTTAATTATATGAAAAATATCTATTTATATTACATTTACATTATTAAAATATTTTATTACAGACAGGCACATAATATTTAAATTATTTGCTTTAGGATAATGGCAATGTAAAATAATAAAAGTCTTTATAATTTTACGGTTATATAATTGGGTCTTTATGCATTTTATGCATTATAATATATAGCTGCCTTGATATTTTAGTGAGGGTGGTCCCTCACAAGAGGATCATCATATTTGAAGGTCCCGGGCAGCAAAAAGTTTCAAAACACCTTAAACACCTTACATGTTTGGCAGTGGGTTTATCTAAATAAACATTAGTGTTGGTAAATATATGTTTGCTTTGTTTGCTTTTTATCTATGATGCTTAGTAACTATCGAATACAATGGAACAATTAGACAAGGAACAGATGTCCATTCATTCACACATACACACACACAGGTAGCAGACACACACACACACACACACACACACACACACACATCACAGGAAACAGATGTGCATTCTTAAAGTTAAAAACACACATACAGGTAGCAAGAATACGCAAAGAGAGAACAGATGTTTTTACATAGACATACAGGAAACAGGCCGGCATTCAGGTAACACACACACACACACACACACACACACACACACACACACACACACACACACACACACACACAAACA
>NW_015538055.1:3509783-3516700 GCF_001515605.1 Sinocyclocheilus anshuiensis
AGCAGACACACACACACACACACACACACACACACACACACACACACACCACATGAAACAGATGTGCATTCTTAAAGTTAAAGACACACATACAGGTAGCAAGAATACGCAAAGAGAGAACAGATGTTTTTACATAGACATACAGGAAACAGGCTGGCATTCAGGTAACACACACACACACACACACACACACACACACACACACACACACACACACACACACACACACACACACACACACACACACACACACACACACACACACACACACACACACACACACACACACACACACACACACACACACACACACACACACACACACACACACACACACACACACACACACACACACACACACACACACACACACACACACACACACACACACACACACACACACACACACACACACACACACACACACACACCACATGAAACAGATGTGCATTCTTAAAGTTAAAGACACACATACAGGTAGCAAGAATACGCAAAGAGAGAACAGATGTTTTTACATAGACATACAGGAAACAGGCTGGCATTCAGGTAACACACACACACACACACACACACACACACACACACACACACACACACACACACACACACACAAACAAACACATAAGAGTACTTGCAAAAGCACTTTAGAGTTGCTTTCAAACACTAATATTGAACAAAAAAGATTTTTGTTATGAACTGTATACACATATACCTACAAACATACATCAGAGATGCTTGCTATGATCTGAAGTTATAAAAGCATATAATAATATGGAAATGTGTGTGCGCATGTGTGTTTACTTAAATTACCCAAAAGTGAGCTAAATCGGACAAAATCCACAATAGGGACATCCGGAAACATCCTCAACATCCTTTACCAAAATGAAAACATTTGTTTTGGGGTTTTTTTCACAGACCTGCACTGTTATAATATGAATAATAAAAGGAAATAAAAAGATAAATAATTCCATTGTCACAAAGACAACAAACTAATTTTTATATATACAGTACTGTACACAATGTGTTTTTACTTATTCAATAATAATAAACATTTTATTTTAAACAAAATAAATTAAAACAATGAATAAAATAATCGTGCAAAATACAGAAATATTTATGGCCAATCATTTTAATTAATTCACTTCCCATTGGCATGTCACAAAACAGTGTTTATATATAAAAAAAAATTGTTTAAAGTTATCAACAAAGTTAGAAAATGGTTCAAATAAACTTTTAATATAAAAACAATTATTTAAATAATTTATTGGCATGTCACAAAACATACTTCATATATAAAAATGTGTTTATTTTAAACTTAAAAATAAAGTAAAAATAAATAAATAACATGATTTAAATTAACTTTTCACATTTTAATACAAAAAAACCAAATATTTAAATAATTTATATATTATTTATCATTTTATTTATTATTTATCATTTTTCCAAATCATGATGTCCCTAAATGTCCTCAAAGTAAGTCTTTGCCAGACTTAGCTCACTTCTGAAGGTCCCCAAACTACAGATAAGCGCCAACCGTGCGCACACACAGGAGCTTTGATTGCTCTTTGACCCAGTTTCTCTTTTCCCCCCTCTTCTCTCAGAGTAAGTGGTTCTTCTCTTTATCTCATCAAAATCAAGGGAATGAAGAAGAGTGTCTCTTTCTGAGCTACACACCGAGCGGAGACACACAAATGATGTGAAATCCTGTGTGCTTGAACCCTTTCAGATTCACATCAGCGTGTGTGTTTCATCTCACACACAGATACCCCAGCACACATCTCCTAATGGCTGGGGAATGTTGGGTATATACTCAAAGAATCTGTGGTTTTGTGTTGGACAGCGGTTGAGCCCACTCTGCTGAGCACGGGGGTCATTGACCACTACACTCAAGGGCCCTCTAGCGCACAATGGCGTGTTCCAGGACAATGTGAGCACTTGAGGAGAGAGAAAGAGAGATGGAGGAAGAGAAAGGAGAGGGACAGCGAGAGGTGCAGGTGTCTAAAGTGAAGAATTGAAAGGACCAAAGAGCTGAAACTCTCATTATTCGTTTACCAATAAGCCCTCTCTCTAAAAGTGGGGCGACAAGGTGAAAAAAATGCATAATTTGCTACAAGATTTCATTCATTGAACGTTTGAGGGGGTGAAAGGCTTGAAATGAAGAGGAAAATTACTCACCATGAGCACACACAAGAAAACATGATGCACACAAACACTGGCGCTGCTCCCAGAGTGGCCTATCTGGTCCCATTCCACACATTTACACCCAAAACAGCGGTTTTGGGCCACACTAATAGGGAGCTAAGATGTGGTCTTGCATTCAAACTGTCTACACCTAAAGCAGAGCATGCTAACTAATGCACCGCTGCTAAAAATATCAAAATAAGAGAAAATTTAGATCTAAGCATGACTAGTAGACCTTGTGAATTGGCTAGTCAGTTGTTGGACGATTAGTCGATAAGTTGACCGTGACCCATCCTGACTCCACATCAGCCCTTTAAACCTGTTGGTTTTTAACCAGGAATCGCTAATAATAAACAGCAGAAGTACCCAAAAATGTACACATTTAGTTGACAGCACTTTGTTCGTATTTTTGTCTCAGCAAAGCCATTCTAGCCACTTATTTTTCCCAGACCATCTAAAATAAAATAATATTATACAAATATAATGCGTAAATTCCATTTGCGTAATTTTATAATACATTCCAATAATTAAGTTTATATATACATATATATATACACATATATATATATATATATATATAGTTATATAAGGCATATAGCATATCCCCATTATCAGTTATATAAATTTATATATATATATATAGTTATATAAGGCATATAGCATATCCCCATTATCAGTTATATAAATTTATATATATATATATAGTTATATAAGGCATATAGCATATCCCCATTATCAGTTATATAAATTTATATATATATATATAGTTATATAAGGCATATAGCATATCCCCATTATCAGTTATATAAATTTATATATATATATATAGTTATATAAGGCATATAGCATATCCCCATTATCAGTTATATAAATTTATATATATATATATATATATATAGTTATATACATATTTATATTTATTATTATATAAATATCTATCTTTTATAAACATCATATTTTTAATAAACTAAAAAGCTGCATATATAAACACACACATACATACATTTATATATTAATTAAAAAGTTATACTAAAACTTCAAATAAAAGAAAATCTATATAATTTGAATATAATTTAAATCATACACACACACACACACACACACACACCATTTAAAAAGTTACAAAATAATAGAATTTAATTAAATTAAAAACATTAAAAAAATGCATTTATAATAACATTTAAAGATTTAAAAAAAATGAAATAAGCTTGTAATGGAACAAAGATGCTGAATTGCTTCAGATGTTCAAATACATTCTCAAAACTAGATGTATGACTCATAAACAAAGATTGAGATGCACAATGTTTGTTGGTTTGTAGGCAAGTTATGTAGCAACACATTGCTGACCAAGACATTTCAAACCAAAACAGCCTGTCAGTCAACTGAAATCCATCATGCTCTGAGACTTTACATGCACAGATATTATCACATCTGACGCCTACACACATGTGCACGCAGATATCATCTTCTAGAATCATCCTCTGCCCAAATACACATGGGGGCCAGGAAATGGCTTTTGCCCCCTGACCCTGTAACCTTAGCTCTGAGGTCAGGCCACATTTGTAGTAATTGCACTCTATCATATTTCGGGCCTGGAAAAAACGTGGCCAAGTAAACAAAACTCGGTGGACATGTGTCATCCATCCATCCGCTGGATAAGATCGCGGATCTGCAGAAGACAAACACTGGAGGATCACAAATCAGGGCTCAGGACGCACACGCAACCGTAAATTTAACCCAGGAGCCCTTTTTAGCCAGCAAGCCTCTCTTTAAAACAGCATCAAAATCTACCAGTGAGAATGTCCTGAAATATGTATTCCACACACACACACACACACACACACACACACACACACACACACACACACACACACACACACACACACACACACACACACACACACACACACACACACACACACACACACACACACACACACACACAGTGTCTCCTAGAGTAAATACTTTCCACAAGCCAGCAGCATCCTCCACCCACTGAGCACAGACCACCGACAGCAGACTAGAACAGAGTCACTGACAGACATATGCATATACGTACTGTTAATACTGTAAATGTGGCTTACTAAAAAGACAAAAATAAAGAGAAAGACAAAGGAGAGAGAGGCCATGGCCCTCTACTGGAATACTTCTGTCCTCACACAGTGTCTTTTTCAACCACTGCACTATGTGTTTTCAACTTACACTACCTTTAAATCACAATGAAATGAATGTATTAATGTGATGCACACAGAATGTACTCCTTATTTTGTTGCATTAGAATTAAAAATCTGTGCTTATGTTTTTTGGTAAAGCAACAAATCAACCTGTAGCTGACAACATTTGAAGTAGGCTAGTGTTCTGCAGTGTGAACACTCCATATACTCAATTTGAAACAGTCAAATTAAAAATAAATAAATGAATAAAAATAAAAATTGGGGGGAATTTACAGGAATTTCTTAGGATGACTTCCAACTAAAATATCTATCCATATATCTTACAGGTGTCTTACAGAGGAAAATATGTCCAAACCAATATCAAGTTCTGTCATACCTTGAAAAGGGATTAATATTTGCGTCTCTGCAAAGTCAAACTCAGGCCTACACTCTTAAAAATATAGGTCACAAAAGGAGGTTTTCACAGCAATGCCATAGAACAATTTTGGGTTCCCCAAAGAACCTTTTCAGTTCTTAAAAGAACCACTTTTTTCTTAGTGTGAAGATAATAATCTGAAGAACCTTTTTCCACTATAAAGAACCGTTTGTACAATAGAAATGTTCCATGGATTTTAAAGGTTCTTTATGGAACCATAGCTGACAATAAAAAGTAAAAGTAGCCAAAGTACTTAATAAAAAAAAAAAACACACAAGGTGCAACAGATGTGTAACACTTAGTGAATGACAGGCATTCCAATTCTGTGGAAAACCTTCTGCGGGTGCAGATTCTTGGTCAAACTGCGTTTCGTCATAATAATTGTGTGTTATCAAATATGTCTGTGAATATGGCTGCATCACCCCTCAGACACAGGCCTGAGCTCCAGTCCAACAGAACAAACCACAAACAACACTCTGCTTTCCTTCACTGCAAACATTTCAGATTATCTCTGTTTCCACTCATCCGTGTGACTTTAGTCTTGCATCCTTGTCCTTTAATTCTTCTTTTAACTTTCACTTTTTTCCTCTTACTTTCACTTTCCATATCCATCTGCATTTTACCGGCCTTCCTCATTTCTCTCTCTCCGTCTCTTTGGTTTGCTCTGTCCCTCCTGCATTGCTAGATTTGGGTTATTTTCCTTTTGTTTTCATATCTCTCTCCTGCTCTTTGTGAATTAGGCAGTAAATATTGACATAGACGCGTGGCGTCTGCTCAGCCAAATCAGTTGGAATTACCACATTAAACCAGGCGAGAGCACGAGGCAGACGGAGAGAGAAATCACGCTATCCTCCTGGATTTGTCCAAATTCAGCTGATGCAAAACAAGGAATTAATTTGGACTTGGGAGCGGTCTAATGCGGGCCTGCCGGGACCGCGTCCGCACTTGACAAAGATGAATGGCACCATTCCAACTGAATAGTAATTTCACTTTTTGTTTGCACTTATGTGTGTGCGGTCCCGTGAATACACACGGTGCTCTGGAACCGAAGCGAACGCGTACAAAAGCAAAGTCAGCCAATCCCGCAGAGGCTCCTACCTGTCCGTCACACCCAGGCATTGTTTACTAATCATCTGATCTTGATTGGTTTGAGAGCAGGGCTTGGGGGCGGAGTCAGGACAGAGGGGAAGGTTAAGTCTTAACCTTGAGGAGATTTGCTATCTATTCACAAGCAGGACTCTTATCCTCTAAAGCAAAAGAGAGATAGGGAGAACGGAGAAAAACTTTTTTTCAATCCGCTCGAGGGGTGTGTGGAGTGACACAAAACGTGTCACATTAAGAGAGTGAATCCACTGGAAGAAATTCAGACGAACACCCAAAAGCATAATCTTCGGCCCCGGCCGATAGAAATGGTAATTGCGGCAAGGATGGTTTTTTGAAGGCTGAGCCGTGCGCGGACAGAATGTCCATTTAGAGTAAAAGGACCCAACCACACAGGCCCTTCTCCTCCCTTTTGTTCCCCTCAACAGGCCTTCACATGTTTACGGAAAAAGAACCTTCAAATCCACTCAGCGTCCACAACACAATGTACCACCTAACCCTGGCTCACGGATGAGAGGATACGAGACGAGAAAAGAGAGGGAAGACTGGTGTTTTGGTTGGTTTTTATCGTAGACCAGTGGTTTCAGCTGGTTTAGCTTCAGGATATAGATTTGACATTGGACATCAAAATTGTCCAAAAAAGTTAGCATGAATAACGTTTAACAATTTGCAAAAATATTCATTCAAACGTGACAGAAAAATTTTGTAAATTTAAATGTATGTGTATATATATATATATGAAGAGTTTGGTTCCAAAACGCGATAAACGCCATTTTTGAAAAAATTGAGTTTCTGCCAAAATCAGTATTGTATCTGGTCGGTATGTGATTAATAGTAAATCTCCATCACGTGCTTTCAGATGGAGCGTCATTTAATACACAGAGCCGTAGATCACTGCTATATCGAGTTCATAATAGCAGATGAGTCGCATTCGATTATGAACGCGATATTGCGTAGCTTGTCAGTGTCAGTGTTTTTATTTATGCCATTAATGTTTTTGTTAATACAGCGTATAGCACTAGTCAACTAAATGAATGTAACATGGC
>NW_015538055.1:3517828-3518043 GCF_001515605.1 Sinocyclocheilus anshuiensis
TGAATGTAAGGGAAATGTCATTTTGGAATTTCTGTGGTTTAATGTGATATTGTTGTTCATGTATGTTCATGATGAAATTTTCTTTTATTGTTGTAATTAATTTATAGCATTAACAAGATGACACACTGAATTCATTTTGGGAGCGATGACTGACTGAATGTAGTTTTAGTCCAGTGCCTGTATATAAGATTAGTATTGACCAAGTTCAGAGGCTG
>NW_015538055.1:3518066-3520562 GCF_001515605.1 Sinocyclocheilus anshuiensis
AAAATGCATCTATCTATCTATCTATCTATCTATCTATCTATCTATCTATCTATCTATCTATCTATCTATCAATATGTATACATTTAACTTATTAAAAATTGTATTGCTCAGAGGTTCTAAGTTATGTTTCACAAAAAATTAGACATACAATATTATGAGTATGCAGGAGATATAAAAAGAATGCAGATAACACAACATGGAAAACTGGTCTTTATAATTTGATTATAAATTTGAGTTCACATTGAAATCTCTGAATTTTGATTGCACACTTAGCAAATCCAAGCATAGTTTGAGACATTTTTGCGATCATTTCTGTATCTTTGAAAGACAAAAAATGCAAGATTTTTTCTACATTTTCTCTCTATTTGCTGTCAGGGAGAAAAAAAGAGGTATTAAAGAGATCTAATTTTCCAACTTTTCCTTTCTAAAGACTTTTCCTGTCATCCCTAAAGACTCTATAACACACATGACCTAGTTCAAACACACACACATATCAATGGACAGTCCAAACGGACCGTTGAGTTCTCCAGCACAGCATGATTACATCACTTAAATTGAATCCCTAACACACTCGCTTACCCTGAACCACTCGACACTCTGACACGGCCCAAAAGAGCCAGGCCATGCACTGACCCATGGGGGTTAAAGGTTAAAGTTGACAGCCACTGAGAAGATGGGCGTCTCATTTATAGATGGTGACTCGATATATTGTAAAAAACAGACAAACAAGTACTGTATCTACAAATGTGCTACATGCAAACACACTTAGATGCCTTGAGCAATGGTAGACACACACACACACACACACACACACACACACACTCAGATGGGTCCTGCTGCTTAACCCTGATGCTCTGTTCGTCAACTCACTCTGAGAACGTGCAGCACTTAAACTTTCCCCTTTTCAAACAGACCGAGACAAAAAGTGCGAGACACCAGCAGGCAGCCCGGGAGCACACAGACGGCTGAACAGGAACAAGAGGCACATCCACAAAAAAAGAAGAAAAAAAAACATCCCCCAACACATACACACACACACACACACACACACACACGCATATCCATACACAATGTGCCCACCTCTAGTAAAGTCTATTCCCGCACCCTGCAGATTGACTGCACACAGATCACTCAGAAAGACCTGATACATGAGACAGCACTCTATTTAACCATTAAAAAAATGAGTGAACAAGAAAGAAAATTTGAAAGATAAAACAAAAGATAGAATTATGGCTAGATATAACAAAAGACAGTACAAAAGATATGATGAATGATAGACAGATGGCATGAAACATAGAATGTTAGATATAATAGATAGAATGATGTGTAGATAGAATGAAAGATAGAACGATGGGTAGATAGAATTAAAGATACATATAAAGATAGATAGATAAGAATGTTTGATGGATAGAACAAAAGACAGAATGAAGGTAGTTTCAATGATAGACAGAATGAAAGCTAGGACGTTTGAACGAAAGACGGGTAGATAGAATGAAAGATACAAAGAAAGAGAGAACGCAAGACAGAACAACAGAATGAAAGATAGAACCATGGATAGATAGAATAAAAGATAGAAAGACAGATCATTAGAACAATGGATATAACGAAAGATAGAATGATGGATAGATTAAAAGTTACAAATAAAGAACACAAGTGAGAACAATGGATAGATAGAATGAAAGAGGAACAGAATGAAAGACAAAACAATGGATAAATAGAACATAACAATAAACAGAACAACGGATAGATAGAATGATGGATGATGATAGAACTGATGAATGAATAGACCGATGCAGAATGCAAGACCGAGCATTTGATAGAATGACGGACAGATAGAACGCGAAACTGAATGCAAGATAGAATGACGGATAGACAGAATGATTGATAGGTAGAACGCAAGATAGAGTGACTGATAGAATGACGGATAGAACACAAGTTAGAACGACAGATGCAAGACAGAGCGAGTGGTAGATGGAACGATGGACAGAACGCAAGACAGAACAACTGAGAGAACGATGGATAGATAGAATGCTGCACAGACAGGATGAAAGACAGAATAAAAGAAACTTTGGCCAGAACTTCGACAGAGGGGGCAAATGACGGATTGACAGTGGGCGATTAAGAGGAAATAAAGAATGAGTGAAAGAAAGACAGATAGAGGGACAGGGAGAAAAGGGAGGGGTGTGGGAGGGGGTGCTGCAGCTGTCCTCCCAGCCCCAGGTTTCTGTCGTTTGCTGAAAAACACGGTTCATTACATTCCCTCTCTCCATTCCCTCTTTCCTTTCAGTGGAGATAAGCTTCTTAGAGAAGAGGCAGCAGGCGGAGCCGGCCTTTGAGTGACAGCAGGAAGAGACCGGCATTCAGCACACAATAGTGCTTTAGCAGGGGCTAATCTAAGAGGCGTAGAATGACCTACACTCACTCTCTCATCTACTAGCCTTTCCCACAGAGAGAGAGAGAAAGAGAGAGAGAGAGAGAGAGAGAGAGAGATGGCAG
>NW_015538055.1:3520894-3553062 GCF_001515605.1 Sinocyclocheilus anshuiensis
TCACAGAGAGAGAGAGAGAGAGAGAGAGAGAGAGAGAGAGAGAGAGAGAGAGAGAGGTAGATGGCAGGACAGTGAGGGGCCCCGATGAGTGCAAAGATTGAGAGAGTGACAAAAAGTGTAAAAAGCAGGAGTGTTGGAAAAAGAGGATTATCAGACAGTGATGGATGGATGGGGAGATGCTGCAAGTGAGAAAATGGCAAGAAGGGACAGGAGAAAGGTAATAAAATAATAGATTGTGTATACAGTATATACACAATCTATCATCTTCAATCTATTATTTTATTACCTTTATTACCCATTACCTTATATATATATATATATATATATATACATACATATACACATATATTTTTGTAATTAAAGAATAAATCTACAAATAACATTTAATTTACTTTTTAACTGAAAATTATTTAATTACGTTTAATAAGTATATATACACAAACACACACACATTAAAATATGTATAATACATTTTAAGTTTTCGTGTATGAACCAGATTTATCTGTCTCAAGCATATAAATATCTATTCCACTTTTATTTCTCTCTGTTTTCATACAATTGTGTGTGATGGTTGAGCGGTTTTGGGTTGATGGAGGAGCAGGTGGACGTTCTGTTTACGTGCCCTTCATCACTCTGTATCACTTCACTGCCACAGCTAATCACGTCGCCATAAAACAGCCAATCATCCAGTCAGGATGCAGTAACAGGCCTATTTATAAGCCACTATAATCACAGATCACAATCTACTTTTCAGAGGTCAAAACTGAAGAAAAGACACACCTTTACTCTCATGTACCCATAGCGAAGGAGATAAAGGAGCCGAGTGTCATGCTTTATCTAAATTATTCTGGGTTACAAACGCAAACAAGGCGAAGCTTTTCCTTATGGTGACAGTAAGGCCGGAAACATATTTAAGTACGCAAGCATGCAAATCCACTTCTTTTTTCAGTAATTTCATGCACTGTTCCATTTCATAATTTGTCAAAACATAATTCACTTATTCATTATTAACACAAACAATGGTAACGCTGTCGCCCCCTTGAGTTCTGAAGTTTGTTACCGCCACATAACTCAATGTTGAGTATGTACAACTGGGCCGTGCACTTGAAATATGCTGGCCAAAGTCTAACCATATCATTTGAAATATGCAGCGTCTTACTGTGATTATTATTTTCAATAATAATCAGCATGGAGAGACTTTTGCCAGTAGCTTGAGGTGTTGGATTATTTGAGAAATTGTTCACACTCCTGTTGAGTTTGTTTAATTTGGTTGGAGAGTGTTAAATATACATACACTACACACAAATGAGCACAGACACATTCACACCTGCTTGTATAATGTAAGTGGATGCAGTATGTTGTAGTTTTAACAGAGTGGTGAAGTAGTTTTTGTAGTCTTTGACTTTCACTGGCTGACAGAAAGAGCGAAAGTTGGACAGGTTTAGGTTGAAATCTGAAACTGAGGATGTGGTTCATACAGATAAACAGAACTCAGTCAAAAGAGAAAATTCTGTCATCATTTACTCACTTGTATTTCTTTCTTCTGCAGAACACAAAAGAAAATACAGTATTTTAATGAATATTGGGGTCCAACAACCATTGACTTTAATTATATAGACACAAAAACACAAAACATTTTTCAGAATATCTTCTTTTGTGTTACGCAGAAGAAATTCCGGTTTGGAATGACATGAGGGTCAGTAAACGTTTACAAAATTTTCAGTTTCTCATTTTCATACATAAATCATAAATCACACACATAATAGATTTAAAGGTGACATATCATGAAAATCGGACTTTTCCAGGTTTTAAGTGCTATAATCAGGTCCCCAGTGCATCTACCAACCAAGGAAACGTGAAAAAGATTATCCCAGTAACTTTGTTTTGGTAAGCCTTTTTCTGCAAGCATCTGAGAAAACAAGTGCATCAGAATTCGCTCCCTTGGTGACGTGGCAATGGGATCTCATTATAATATTGCCGCCCCTTAATCTGTAAGTTTACACCCACGGCACCGTTATTGTGTTTTCGCAAGCGACAACGGTGTACTGCCATGGAGAAAGTTTGAGCAAAACAAGCTAACTGTTCTGTCTTTGGCTGCACAGACAAGCATAGAACACTGTTTAGAGTCCCAGCCTCAGAGGAGACAACAGAGCAGTGGATTTATTGATTTATTTACTGTATATAAATACATATACAATTAATGATTCATAGAAAGTGCTGTCAAATACACTGTGTATTCAGGCTGTTATCTTTTCTTAAAGGTGACATATCATGAAAATCTGACTTTTCCATGTTTTAAGTGCTATAATCAGGTCCCTGGTGCATCTACCAACCAAGGAAACGTGAAAAAGATTATCCCAGTAACTTTGTTTTGGTAAGCCTTTTTCTGCAAGCATCTGAGAAAACAAGTGCATCAGAATTCGCTCCCTTGGTGACGTGGCAATGGGATCTCATTATAATATTGCCGCCCCTTAATCTGTAAGTTTACACCCACGGCACCGTTATTGTGTTTTCGCAAGCGACAACGGTGTACTAGTTCTAATACCATGGCTTAAGTTTGAGCAAAGCATGCTAACTGTTCTGTCATTGGCTGCACAGATGAGCACAGACCACTGTTTACATTCCCAGCCTCAGAGGAGACAAGAGAGCAGTGGATTTATTGATTTATTTACTGTATATACGCTGCTGCCACACAGATCTAAAATAAACATGCGAATTATTTCCCAGCTGTTTACCTTCACAGTCATAACCGACTGTTTTTTGTAATTCGTGTGTTTTTAACGTAAACTTGTGTGTGAATGAGAACTTAGTTTAGTACTCACATGCTGTGACAGCCGCTTTCTTTAATGGCGCAGCTCTATTCTGGAAAAGGGGGCGGGGAGCAGCAGCTCATTTGCATTTAAAGAGACAGGCCCGAAAAACAGCGTGTTTCTGCTTCCACCCAAAATAGGCATTTTCAAAATGATATATATTTTGAGCTGAAACTTCACAGACACATTCTGGGGACACCAGAGACTCGTATTACATATTGTAAAAAGGGCATAATATGTCTCCTTTAAAGCAGATCATGATGTGTCCAGTTTAAACTACATTTCCCATCAGCACCCACTTGCATCTACACTGCTACATAAATAAAGTCGGTTTTTGAAATGCAATACTACTGTAGTTTACTGCTTACTGCATAGTAGACAGTATACTTCACATGGTATGGTGCATACAATTTTTAAAATATATATAAAAAATACAGAAAACATTGTCATAATACATTTTTCAAATGCTGCATATGACCTTACTACAATAAATGTTTCATTTAGCAAGTGTCATCCAGTTCTCATCTTTTTTCAAAACAACTTTTGTTAGTTTGTTCAATAATGAGTTCTTAAAATGGAGAGACCATAAAAATCTAACAATAAAAAAATCTAATAATAATCACATTAATAATAGCTTCAATAAATATAATAAAAAAGAGATGTTAAATATAAAAAAAACTAAAACATTTTAATAAATAATCCAATAAATAATAATAATAGTAAAGAGCTGTTCAAAATCAAATAAAAAAAATCTAATTAATATTTTAATAAATGTTCAAAATAATAATAATAAATCTAGTAAATAAAAAAATAAAGAGATGTTAAAAATCAGAGTTCATTGCTTCTGGTTCACTTGTCACACTAAAAAAGGAAGATCAACTTCAGCACACTGCATTGTGAGAACAGTGTTTCATGCAGTATGCTCTGTTGTACAAAAAGCTTACACACTGTGCACAGCATAAATACTAAAAATAACAAAACATTAAGTGGTATGCTAAACTTAGCCAATCCCACATACACACAGGTAAAGTCGCCTTCTTTGAGCACAGGTCTTGTATGTTTATGTTCAGTGTCAGCTTGGTCTTTCTGTGTCCCTCTAACGGTTTCCAACCAACACACACACAAATACACAAGCCAGGCCTCGACCACCAAGGTGGTCTTTGAACAGGTACACTTGTTTTATGTCACATGTCAGCCATATTGTGGCCTACTGAAATGGCACCCTCAAAAGTTTATGTGTATATGTATGTGTGTGCGTTTTAAAGTTACAAATTCATTTGACAGATCAGATCATACTTATTTTAAAATGTCACAATCATGTACCATGTATAAATGTACATGTATGCCATGAATAAGAGACCTAAAATGCGTTTTGTGTTTTATATGTGGCTGTTGGTGTGTAAAGGTGTGTGTAGACAAGTAAATGCTTGAGCATGTGTGTGTGTGTGTGTGTGTGTGTGTGTGTGTGTGTGTCGCCAGTGTGAATGAATAGAGCCCCTGTTCTCTAATGGCTTTATGCAGAGACGTTTAATGTCAGGAAACGCCCTTCATGTACACGCTAAACACGCACGTGCACACACACACACACACACACACACACACACACACACACACACTTCAAACAGGACAGAAATCTGACTGATCCTCATCTAAAAGTCATATTCAAATAGAATTTTTAGGAATTCAGAAAAGACACAAACATACAGTATATCTCACAAATTATTTGGCGCAGAGGAAGATTGTATCGTTTACAGAGTAAGTGTATAACATACAGTTTATAGAGTGTGTGTACGTGTGTGTTTTGGAAAGGGTTTTAAGTGGTATGTGGGGCTGTGTGATTTATACCTGCAAATATGAAGAGACGGAGCATGATGTGTGTGTGTGTGTGTAGACAGAGGAGCTTATATCATGGCCCCATATTAAATGCAGGTTTGAAAGTTTTCACTAGAGCTGGGTAATGAGCTTGACCTCTGACACACAGCTGATGACTTCCATACCTGTGAGAGTGTGTGTGTTTGAGCAAACGCTGCTACATCCATGAGCTTTTGTGCCCGCGACCACATGTGCCTATGTTTGTCAACGTGTACTCAATGAGGTTTGTGTGTGTGTGTTGGTGTCTGACACGGACATGAGTAATGAAGTCTAGGGACAGAAATAATTGGACTGAAATTACAAAAAGATGAGTGAAAGGGAGAACAATATAAAAAAAGTAAAAAGTGAAACATAAAACATGGCATGATGAAATATTGCGGGAAAAACAAGAGTTAGTGCAGAACGGAATGAGACGAGGGCGAATTAGAAAGAAAAATGTGAACCGACGCTGGGGTCGGTGCTCTTGAAATGCTTAGTCTGAGGAATTCAACCGGCGGTTTGTAAATAGATTACAATATTTCAGCACATAAATACAGTCTATTGCTATATTATATGCGGAGCCATCATGTGCTTTACACATTTTTTTGAAGAGGCACCAGCTATGGCTTAAAAAAAAATAAAAAAATAAAAATAATAAATTAAAATAAAACATCAAATATAAAAATAAAATGATAAAATAAAAAATAAAAATATAAAATAAATATTTCAAAATTATTTAATACATTAAAGGCACTGGGGGAATTACAAAATACAAAATATAGGGGTGGCTCACAAAATCACACTATTTCAATTTATGTTTATTTTAATATGCAAAAAAAAAACAATGAGCGGGAAAAGGTGATTAACTATCATGAAACTAATGTGAAAAAGCAAACAGTCTGTGTGTGTGTGTGTGTGTGTGTGTGTGTGTGTGTGTGTGTGTGTGTAAAAAGTGTTGTGTGTGAGTGTCTGCCAGAATTCTGCGGTAACATGGGCTTAAAGTTAAGGATATTTGGAGAGACAGAAATAGAGCAACAGGTCCAACAGCTACTGCACATGAAACACAATCCTGCCCGCAATTTTGGAGGAAAAGGAAGTTGATGCTTGTCCTGAAGAGACAGTAGCGGGTAGCTTGTTTAACAGCAGATTGTGTGTGTGTGTGTGTGTGTGTGTGTGTGTGTAAAAAATGTTGTGTGTGAGATCCTTTGTGAGATTCACCCAGTGTAATTTTTAAACTTTACCTCATACTCTCTCTCCCATAAACACTCTCTCACATATGTTCAAGTATTAGAGTATTCGTTGCCAGTGTGTATTCACTGCCAATACTGAGAAATCATAAAATTTGAAGAATGAAGGAGAAATTATAAAAAGTCATCAGTGTAATTATATATAAAACATGATTTGTCATATACTGACATATAACACTAGCTTTCTGGAAATGTCCCAAATGTAAATGATTCAAATATTTAGGGAAGAGTTCAGCCAAAATGCTGTCACCATTTACTATCCCTCATGTTCTTCCAAACGTGTAACTATCTGTTTTTTTGTGGAACACAAAAGGAGATGTTTTGAACAACATTCACACTGGTCTTTGCAATACAACAGCTGTCAAGCTTCACAAAAGTAGTCCAAATGACTCTTTTGAATCCATATGATAGTTTTGTGTGATGAACAAAATTAAAAAGTTATTTACTGAAAATACTGGCATCCACAATGCCTTGTGAGAGTTCGAGACAAACATCTGAAAAAATTTGAAATTTGAAAACATCAGCATTTTTTTATTTATTTTTTGAGTCAATGAGTCGGTTGATTGAGTTCACAAAACCAGTTTGAATAATTCTTTTATAAATCAGACTGATTCGGTTCTCAGTTAAAAACTCACCGAAGGTGAAAATTATCTTGGAATACCAACTTAAATGTTAGTCTGTTCATCACACAGAGCTATTGAAATGAAATGTAGTGCATAAGTTGTATGGACCACTTTTATGATATTATGAAATTTAGCAGTATGCACATTTGCATGCTTTTTTAAAACTTTAAAGGGATAGTTCAGCCAAAAAATTAATTCTGTCATCACACAATAAGATATTTTGAAGAATTGTTGGAAACCAAACAGTTGATGGCAGCCAATGACTTCCATAGTATTTTTTTTCCCTCCATACTATTGAAGTAAATGGCTACCGTTAATTGTTTGGTTACCAACATTCTTCAAAATATCTTCTTTTGTGTTCAACAGAAGAAAGAAACTCAACAACAAGAGGATGAGTAAATTATGACAGAATTTTCATTTTTAGTTGAACTGTCACTTTAAGAACAATGAAAACCAATCAGAGATCCATTCTGAGCCGGGGTTAAAAACCTGCAGCAGTAGCCATGAACACCAAACGTCACCGATCCTTGACCCTTTGACCTTTTGAATCCTACCAGAGTCTGTCAGACCCTAAGAAAGAGTGACAGACACCTCTTTCCTTCTCCTTCCATCTCCTCCTGCCTTTTTCTCCACAAAACTGGCCGATTAAATATATTAATCCTTTTTCTCACCCACAGCTGACCTCCTCCCACACACACAGACAGACACATCAATGAATGTGCTGCTGAGTCCAGACAAATCAATACGTCCCAGAGTTCTGTGTAGTTTAAGACGTACACATGCATTAATCAAACTATTACAACAACGAAACACACAAACATACATGCACTATTGACTGAAGCTATAATCATGTCATGTCGTGGTTTTGACATTCTGACTCCACGATCAAACAGGATGTACACTTGTATGCATGACACACACACAAACACACATCACTTCTCACCTCGCCTGCAGGCCGGCCAATCAGCGCAGGTGCTGAAATGCGAATTGCATTAACATCCACAATGCTTTGCATGCGTCGCCGTGAGTACGGGGAATACCTGTAATAGAATTTCCCCTCCTTTCCCTTCCTCGCCCACTCCCTCTTTAAACATTTACACCCGTCTGCCAGCTCCCTCACTCCTGATCAAATCAGAGAGAAGAGAAATTACATTTCTCCATAGAGCCGCTCTGATCCAAACACTCCCATTTGCTGGATTAACGCTTCGGTCTGGGCGGAATTCTACTCTAGAGCGATCCGATTAAACCCCGGCATCAAATGAAATAGCGAGACGTGAGCGAAATATCATTCGGTATCGTCTTTTTCTTTTCCTTCTGTCTGACAAGTTTGATAACGCTCAGTTTTGTGCAACTAGTTTCACAAGAAAACATAACGGTAATTTTTGGAATCGAATCACACACTTCTGAGCCAAAATGGCAGCACTCAATTTGGTTCTACAGAACAGTCTGAACTAAAAGTTTGGTGAGGAATGTTTATTTAATGCTCAGAGTTCATCAGTCATCATTGTTCCTAAAAATGAGAGCGAGTTAAAGAACAGATTTATGAATATGGGACCAGCAGAGACGAGGGAGTGCAAGATGAAGAGATAAAAACGTGGGGAGGGTTTGAAAGAAAGAGACTGAGCCAGTGGGAACCCTGATGTTCATGGTCAGTTCATCAAACTGAAGAGGTTAAAGATCAGCGACAAGAAGACACTAGAGTCAGAAAATGTTGACTTTATCAAGGAAAGTGCAGTCATTCTTTTACTAGGCTCTAAAAGTCTCTCACATATATTATATATATTACTGTTCAAAAGTTTGGGGTGCATAAGATTTTTATTCTTGAAGTGTCTTAAGGCTGTATTCATTTGATCAATAAGTCCAATAAAAAATGTGATATTGAGAAATGTCATTACAACTTAAAATAACTATTTTCTATTTTAATATATTTTAAAATATAATTTATTCCTGTGATGCAAAGCTGAATTTTCAGCATCATTACTCCAGTCTGTTACATGACACCTCAGAAATCATTCTAACATGTTGTTTGCTGCTCAAGAAACATGTCCTATTATTATCAATTTCAATTTAATGCATCCTTGCTGAATAAAAATATTAAATTTATTTTATAAAAAAAAAACTTACTGGCCCCAAAAATAATGAACGGTAGTTCAGAAAACTGTTTTACTGTATTTTATTTACTTTTTAAAATATAAATCACAGTGTAAAAAATAAATGTGTAAATATTTATTTGCATTACATAAATGAGGAAAAACAGCCTTTCATTCATTATCTTTTACCCTATGTTCCCCATTTATTTCACACTCTGTGCTTGTCTTTCTCTTTTCTATTTCTCTCCCCATCCAATTCCCTCTCTGTGACACAGGATGGAATGCTTGAGCAGACCAGCGGCCAAAACTGTTGTCAGGCCCATCAACGGGCCTGGTTATATTCAGCTAATGTTGAGAGAACACTGGCAGAGTGACATTCATTGGCATATGAAACATGATATCGCTCATAAAGTGTGAGGAATGTCTTTAGTTAACAGGATTCTGTCTGTCTTTAGGGAGCCATGTAAACATGGGGAGGTTCTGACTACTATGGGTCGTTTCCCAAACAGCCAGGACGTTCTGATGGGGGAGGGACTGATTGGTGCCATAGAAACCTGTACATTTTGATGGATACCATTTTTTTATAACATATAAATCATATATATATATATATATATATATTTTTTTTTTTTTTGTTTTTTTTGTTTTGTTTTGTAATTTTGAGGTTTTGAGTTTTATTTTGGTTTTAGAAAATTGTTTTTCAAATATATGTTAAATCACACAGACACAATGAGAGTCTTGTATGGGGAATTTGTATGCACACATCTACATTAAATTCTCCCAGAGCATTCTCAATCAAATCTGAGTGATAGACTTTATGAGTGTGTGTGCAGATGTGTGTGCCTTGTTTTACTGTCTCAAGAAAGTTTGTGTGGTGAGTGTGTGTGTGTGCAGGTGCTCACCTCCTATCTTTGCGTACATGACAGACTGTTTGTCAACTGCCCAAAGCTGACCTTCACATCCATAACTACGAACATATCTCTGACACACACTGGGCTAGCTGATCCTTTTCTGTGCTGCCCTCACTGGTCTCTCTCTCGCTCTTTGTCATTGATCGCTGATGCGATTGGCTGCTCTCGATGCTCAGTAATGACCTACTGAATGCTCAGATTAAACTGTCAGCTGTCAGCGATTGATGGGCAAACTATGGTACCCACACATACAAAAAGACACACACATACACGCACACACCTGCAGCTGCTTTATGAGACCAGCCAGGTGTGACGAAGGTGTGTGTGTGTGTGTGTGTGTGTGTGTGTGTGTGTGTATGTGTGTGAAGCTACAGAAATCTACAATATGGCTGGCCCCAAACCAGTGGAAAATATCTGTGAAGTTTCGCAATGTAAGAATGAGAAAAAATTCAAAGGAATAGATCATGAAAACTGAAATTCTGTTATCTTTACACATCCCATGGTGTACCAAACCTGTATGATGTTCTTTCATCCCGGAAAAAAATAAACACAAAATTAAAAAAAAAAATGCAGAATGACCCGGATGCTGTTTTCTTTTATAATGAAAGTGAATGAGGATTGAAATGGTCATGCTCCAAGAGGACAAAAAAAGTGTTGCTATTGTTAACTAAAACTAAATATAATTACATGAAAAACTTAAAGTAAATGAAAAAAACTAAATGAAAATTGAAAATATAGCCTTGACAATTATCTGAAATAAAATAAGTTTAAATACTGTAATTTTAAGCACTAAAGTACTAAAACTAAAGCTAAATAAATAAAAATATATTTTAAAACATAACAAAATTACTAGCACTTTTAAAATAAAACTGCAAATCTAATAAAAAAAATAGAGGAAAGAGCATGCACAATAAAGTATCATATTTTGGCTTATTTAAAAAAAAAATGTACGGTTCGATAACCGATATGGTACCGATATATCATGCATCCCTATATCATTTTCTCTTTTAAATGAACTCTTCTTTTAATAGTTCACCCAAAAATGAAAGTTTGCTCACCTTCAGGCTATCCAAGATGAGTTTGTTTCTTTGTCGAAACAGATTTGGAGAAATTCATTGATGGATTTGTTTCCTGCAAACACAGTTTTTCGCTTCACAAGACATTCATTTATGGACTGCAGTCATGTGGATTATTGTGATGTTTTTATCAGCTGTTTGGACTCCAATTCTGATGGCACCCATTCACTGCAGAGGATCCATTCATGAGCAAGTGATGTAATGCTACATTTCTCCAAATATGTTCTGATAAAGAAACAAACTCATCTATATTTTGGTTGGCCTGAGGGTGAGTACATTTTCAGCAAATTTTCATTTTTGAGTGAACTATTCCTTTAAGTCTAAGCACTAAGAACACCACAAATGTATTCTTGAAACGAGAAACTGTTGATGAATTCATGTCTTCATCTGTATGACAACAATATATTAATACAAGAATATTTTGAATAATTTCCATCAGCCTGAACTAGTCTGCTTGTCTTCTGGCTACAACACCAAACTCTGTCTGTCTGTCTGTGTGTGTGTGTGTGTGTGTGTGTGTGTGTGTGTCTTGCTGAAAAGACCAGCATGGCTGTTCATCTTTCTGGAGAAAGAGAGAGAAAAACGCTGGTTTTAGCTATATTTTAGCTGTTTTTAGCTAGTTCAAGCTGGCCAATAACTGGTCCAAACTGCTGTAGATGGTTTACCAGTTTCTGAATCTGGTTTTAACCAAATTAACTTTGTAAGAGTGATTGCATATTACATTAAGTTCCGTTTGTTAACATTAGTTAATGCATTTGGTATCATGAACAAACAATGAGCGATACTTGAACAGCTTTTATTCATCTGTTGTTATTTAAATTTTAATTTCTACATAACATATATTAAAGCATTTTAACATTTCAAGATGTATAAATTTCATTTGTGAAAAGTGTTTAATTACATTTGTTGCATGAGTTAATTATATTAGTTACTGTATCTGTTACATTTATTTAATGGACCTAACATTAACTAACAATGAAAACAGTCACACTATTTTATGTTTTATATATTAATGTATATGTTTATGTGCAAACATTAAATAACAATGAACAACAGTATATTTATATTTCAAAACGAACATTAACCCAGATAAATTGTCAAAAATTATTAATTGTTAGTTCATGATACCCTTATGCAAAACTAATGTTAACAAATTAAACCTTTTTGGAAATTTTTACCTTTAGAGCTGTAAACCAACTAACAAAAACCGTCTTAACTACCTTAAGCTTGTAGGATGTTTTTGTCCTCATAGCATCAAAATATATATAATGTACAGTATAAAAAATAGAAAATCATTTTGAGATTTGTTTAAGATTACATTAAATAATGACAAAGGTAATCTAAACATAAAAATAGAGAAAAAGCACATGCACAAATTAATATCTAATACTGAAATAAGTAAAAGGTAGAATGCATAAATAAATACATTCATAAATAAGCAAGCAATAAAATAAAATAATAGTTACGAACTGCATGGTTACCAACAGACTCCTTAACTAGTTTAACCAGTAAAACTTCCTTGACCATGTAGCTTCATTAGTAGGATCATGCAGCTAAGCCAGCACCAAACCACCACTAACCAGCCAGAAAGAAAATTCATGCACATCTAAACTGGTCTTTTCAGTAGGGTCTGAAAAGGGTGTTCTGCAATGGTAATCACAACATTAGCATGTTCCTCCTTGCTAACCACACAGCTCCTATCTAGTTACATGCAATTCACAAATTAACAGGAGTAGTATCTGGGCACTCTGACGGGAAGCGTGTGTGTGGAAGACAAGCAGCCTGAAGACAGAGCTCCCGAAACTGTTAGAATAATATTTCTTCAGGGGGAGCGGAGATGCTAACGCTAATCAAAACAGGACATCCTGTGGTCCAGTCTCAGTCTCTCGCTCTCTTTTTCCATCACTCTTTCTCTCCCATCCTCTCCTTCTGTCTAGGGATATGCCGGTATCAAATTTTCATGTTGCGATTAATTGCTAATGCTTTCATCACGGTATACGGTATTATCACGATATTGAAATTTAGTTTAAAAAAAAACATGTGCTTCTCGTCCACGCTTATTTACATCAGAGTGCTCACGTGTCTTTCAGGCAGCAACAGCGGTGTTGTGCATTTTGACCAGTTTATGGGAAAAGTATTCTTAAAATGCATTCAAAATTCGGAATAATTTGTTATATATAATTATTCACGGTATTTAGAAGTGCCCACGATAACAATATCGTGCATTCATTACCGTGATATATCGCATTACCGAATACGGGCACAAGTCTACTTCTGTCCTTCTCCATCTCTCACTCAGGTTGTTTTCAGTTTGTTTGTAGATGAGTCACAATCTCAGGAAGCGTCGGGAACAGGGCTCATCAAAGCACAGAGCGAGGGCCAGATTCCTGGGCTGGGACCAGATTCCGGCCACTGGGAATCTTTGGAATGCCGCTGGGAGAGGAAGGGAATCTCTACTGTCTCTATTGTTCAGCCTCTTCCTCAGTCTGTGTGAGTTTGGACGTGTCTCATCTCCGGGTCGAAATGGAAAAGATCCGATTGCAATGGATCGGCCTTGCCGCCCGTCCAAATTCCCCTTCATAGGTAACACGTTTCTCACTAATCACAGTTACCTTCCTTTACTCTCTCGCCCAAACACACACACAAACACTATCTTAATATGACCCTGTATGACCTGGTATACAGTTGGAGATGACCTCATTTAGAAAAAGCACACAATGTTCTTCCACCCCAAGCCAGTCTGATCTGAGAGGTCAAAGGTCACAGCGTATTAAAACAGGTTCAGGCCAGATCAGACCAGTGAGTTGATGATGATGAAACAATGATTGTTCATTGTCAAAAATTGTTCATTGATACCTAATGCATTAACAAATTGAACCTTACTGTACTGAGCTAGAACCAATCTTAAGATGGTATGATCTGTTTTTACCTCACAGCATAAAATATATATAATGAACTAGTGTTGTCACGGTACCAAAATTTCAGTATTCGGTACCGATACCAGTGAAAATCCATGGTTCTCAGTACCAATTTCGGTACCAAAGCAAAACACAAATGGTACCGAAATACCGGGTCTTTTGACAACACTATAATGAACAGTATGAAAGATGGAAAAACATTTTGAGATTTGCTAAAGATTACTTTTTTATTTTTTAAAGAATAACTAATAAGTAAATGGTAGACTGCATGGTTACCAACAGGCTTCTTAACTAGATTAACCAGCAAAGCTTCCTTGGGTCAATCAGGCAAGCTAGGGTGATGATGATGATGAGAAAAGAAAAGAAAAAAGACAATCGTTTTCCACCTCAAAGTGTCACAAGCGCTTACCTAAGCTAGTTGACGTTTTAGTTAACAATCAAAGAATGGAAATTCAAGTTAGTGGATTGATAAATCACCACAGGTTGATGATGGGAGAACGTCCTCACCATTGTTAAAGTGCACTGCAACAACGGAAACCTATCTGCTTTTATTTATTAAGGGTTACAATAAATTGGCATACAGAGCAAATATTATCTCAGCACTCAAAAGGTCCAAGTCATTTGTATTATTTATTAAATTAGTTTATCTACAGGTCATATTTGCTTTCATGTCTTAAAAGCAAACAGAAAGGTCATGCATGAAGAGAGAGCAAAGTAGGCTTATAGAGACAAAGAGTTAAGCACTTTTCAAATGGGATTAGTTTTCTAAACAAAGTTGAATACAGTTATTAATAGAGGGTGTCTGTTATGTCATGGATTGTGACTGAGTTATCAAAATAAAAATCTGTAGGTTCTGTGAATATGAATCAAAAAATTTATTTTGAATCAATTTGTGAAACAACTTTACCTGACCTTATGTACAAATGCTTTAGTGTGTGTTTTGCATGTGTGTGTGTGTGTGTGTGTAATTGACAGAGATGAAAGGTGTGTTGAAATGTCCTATTGTCTATCCTGTTCCTTGACCTTCTCGAACAATATGTACTTAAACTTCTCACTTGAGTTCATCACAAACACAAACGAGAGAGAGAATGAGCGAGAGATACCCACCCTCTGGATATCACACCACACTGGAACATAAAGATGGGGACTTTCTGAAAAAGAGTGTGTAACAGGCTGTTATCAGGCTGCTCACAAAGCAATTGTTGACTAATTCCTGTTAATGGCTGGAATCCAAACAGAGCTAACAGAGAGGAGACCCTTGCCAATAATTACTAACATAGTAGAGTGAACGCACACACATACATATTCATAATAGGAATCGATCATGATCGTTGAATAGTTAACTTCTCACATATACAACTGAAAAGTTAGGGGTTTATAAGACTTTATTTTTATATTTTTTATTTTAATGTTTTTGAAAGAAGTCTCTTATGCTCGCCAAGGCTACATATACTATTTGATTAAAATACAATAAAAGCTGTAATATTGTGAAATATTCATATAATTTAAAATAACTGTGTTCTATTGTTTTATTTTTTTAAAACATAATATATTACTGTGATTTTCAGCAACCATTACTTCAGTCATCAGTGTCAAATGATCCTTGAGAAATTGTTCTAATATGCTGATTTTGGTGCTTAAGAAACTATTCTTATTATTATCAATGTTGAAAACAGTTGTGCTGCTTAAAGGGGTTATATGATGTTGCTAAAAAGAACATTATTTTGTGTATTTGGTGTAATGAAATGTGTTTATGCGGTTTAAGGTAAAAAAAACACATTATTTTCCACATACTGTACATTATTGTTTCTCCTCTATGCCCCGCCTTTCTGAAACATGTCGATTTCAAAGATTACAAAGCTCATAGGAAAAATTGAAATCGCATCATATGACCCCTTTAATATTTTTTGTGGAAATTGTGATATATTTATTAGAAATAGAAACATAGACACTTTTTGTAACATTATAAATGTCTTTACTGACTGATTTGATCACTTTAATGCGTCCTTGCTGATTGCTGAAAGTCTTACATTCCTAAATAAGATAAAAAATAAATAAATAAATATATTCTTACTGACCCCACATTTTTGAACAGTATAACTGGGCAGGGAAACTAACTAATTAACTAACCAAATGACTGAATGAATGACTGAATGAATGAATGAATGAATGAATGAATGAACGAATGCTGGGAAGGTCTCAAAGAATCTAAATTAATTATTTCTAAAGTACCCAACCATCGAATTATTGCCTTTTTAACAAACCACCGTTAACAATAAATTTCTAAAAAAAAAAAAAATACTCTTGGACAATTACTATGCATAAACTGTTTTACACATCCCTAATTCACACACAAGCACACACTTTCATGTAAGCCACATGCCAGCAGATTCTTAAATAATCAGATTATTATCTGACCAACTGTACAACCAAAGATCACCCTCCTTTCAAACATTATGGCAGAAATAGTAAAAGTAGTATGCTATTCCAAATTCAGCTTTTGTTTGAAGATATTTTTGATCTATTTGAACTTTTTTGACAACAATAGATTAGTACTGTATATTGTGTCATCTTTCTTGCAATTTAGATCTGAATTAATCTGAATTGTGATTGGTCTTCGTTTCATCTATTTATGCCTTTGAACTATAAAGACGGTTATGTTTTGATTCTAGTGCACAAAAAAAGATGAGTATCATGACAACATCAAAGCTCCTCTAAAACACTTCATTTACGCAAAAGCAAAGCGTCAACCTAAAACCAACTATTCTATTGCTGCCTCTCAAGAACTGGTACTTCCTTCAGGAAATGCAACTGCGGTTAGTACCAGGACGGTTGACTGTCGGCATCTGCATAGTTGTATCATTGCTAACGTTCATTACTACTTAGTGTTAAACAGTGCTATCCTAATACTACCTAATACCTATAAAATGTGTGGTAGACAGCAAGCACAAAAAAAACCTGTGCAAATCTAAGGAGATCCATAAAACAGTGAGCTACAAACTCAAGCCCGCACCACAAGAAACAAACAACCTGAATTACAGGCAGATATAGAAACACAATGCAGGTAACTCTTAGGAATACTGATTCCATCTAAACACACAGAGACAATGGCACAAGGGAGGTGCCCGTCCTACTAACAAGCAGACAAATTAAGTCAACAATATTCACACCCATTAATAAAGTGTGATTTACACACACACACACATATTCGCAGTACAAAAATATGCTTAGTTTCTTTTGGGACCGTCTGTAGATAATGACCTCAACCTTGGCACACACCCTGGGCAGACTGTCAGCAGCGCACTGGTGAGCCTTTGTGTGTGTGTCCGTGTATGGATATGTGTGTGTGCACGTTCATATCTTTATCAGAGACAGTTTGACCTTTGGACTGAGGGCAGGGAGAGCTTTGCTCATTGTTCTGTGCTGGTACTGGTTTTCCTGTGGTAAACACAACTGAAAGGTTCCCAGGCCTCCCAAACCCGCACACACAAACACACGCACCATTCTCACAATGTCCATACAGCACCCAGGCTGCACGTCAGACCCATTCGGACTCTTTCACACACCTACACGCACAAACACATATTAATTCTGTGCAAACATTTAACTCACAGAGAACACACCCTTGAGGACCGCCTGGCACCACTGACTGAATCTGCTAATGACCGACTTGCTTCTTCCTGCAGAAAACCACATTATAGGAACTTGTTCATGCTGGTTGAGACAGCTCTCCACTTAATCTATAGCACTTTAGGGACATAAACTTCACAATGACCTTCCGCTGGTTCTGTAGGGTGACCTTCAGCTCAAATGAGAAGGGAGATGAACATTGTGCTCTATACCATTACGTCAAGTTAAAATGTAATTGTGAAAAGCTTCAGACTTTTCTTATTATACGGCTCATAGTTAGGGTTCAGCACACAATTTTTGTGCTATGGACATCAAATTTGGACATTTCACACTGCATTTAACCCAGGTTCTCTTGTCTTTTTAAACCCTGCATTTAATAAAGCAATAAAGTAATGTTTGTGATTTTGAATTTGAACACTTGAACTTTTGACCCTGGGTTATGAAAACCTGTTCTGCAGGTTAAGAACTCCTGGGTTTATACAGTATGAAACAATGCAGAGGCCAGTTATTTTTTTTGTTACAAACAACCAATCATAATCTGAACAGCAATTTTCTCAATACATATTCATGAGCATTGTGCAGTCACAGAACTTTCATGTGCTGTATTTTTGTCAGCATTTGAGGGAAATCAAATTTGACAATTAGAATGAGTTACTTGGAATGAAAAAAGAAAAAGGCTATTGAAGATTAACTGGATGGTAAATAGTGAAAAATATTCAAGCTCAATTGATACACAAGTGCGAGACTAGCTGTAAAAAGGTTGGTGTCTAATCAATGACACTTAAACCGTAAATATGCAAAAAAAAAAAAAAAAAAGGATGTTAACCCAGGGTTAACAAATATACAGTGTGAAACATCAAAACCTGAAAATACATAATTAATTCCTAACCAGGGTAAAAAAACAATGTGAAAGACAAGCAAGGGTTCTGTTACCCCACGGTAAGTTTTGTTGGAATATTTTATATTTCTTTTTCCATTTATTCAGAAAAGTAGGACACTTTTAGCCCTAATGCAAAATGAAAAGCAATAGATGCAGTTTAGGTAAAATGTTTTACTTATGTATTCGTTATGCACTGTCCTGCAGCCACAGAGAATGATGGGAGATGTCGTTTTTTCTCAAATCCCCATCTCCTCTCAAACCTTGCATGCTTTAACTCGAACTGCGGTTGTCAAAAAAAGTACACAGCATGCATAGAAATGAGGTTGTGCAGTCACCATTCACAATTAAAACTAAATGAATGACCAATGCCTTAATTTGCTTCCGCCATGATTCTATAATTAAACGCCCCCAAACTCAGAACAAAGAAAACACCATGCTTACTTGCCAGTAATTATGACATTGTGGTGGCATTCATGTGCACTCATCTCATAAATATGATCATTCTGACATAAGGCAGCAATAGAGACTTGGATGTTGGCTCTTTTGACTCATGTTAAAAGAATAAAAAGTTATGATATAGAAATCTAGTTTCAAAATACTTTAAGGGAAAGCATTTTGTATATAAAAAAATTGCTAATAAACTTGAATTCAAATCTAGAGGTTGACTGTTTTAACTTGTGCTACATTTTCGCTAAAAAATTACATTTAGTTTTCAATGAAAATACTTTTTAGAGATGCAAGTGAAAGTCTCATATACACTATAGTGAACAGAGCAAATAAGCTTGAATAATGCTTCCTCTCCTAGTAAAGATGAGTCAAGACCAGTCAAACAGTGACATCTGATGGTTTCGGGGGTGTTGGCTTGACATTGACTTATTACTCAACTGGCCTGATGCCTGCGCTCTGTTCATGGTTCCTGCTGACTTCAGTCAAGGCAGAGCTTTGCTAGACTGATTCAGGTCCTGTCGCTCGGGGATAAAAAGTGACTGGACGTAGTGAACAACAACCCCCATAATTCCCTGTGGAACCCAAACGACATAGCCATCAGTCACACCAATCAAATCTCCAAATAAACATCCATATGACCTGACCCCTGACCAATCAGAGCACAAGATAAATAAACCGTTGACCTGGCCATTCCAATTCACTCTCGGCAGACGCAGACACTCGTTGAGTCATTAGGGAGGGAGAGAGCAAGAAAGAGAGAGGAGTGAAAGTAGTGGTATTATAAGTCTGTTGATGGATGAGGGTAACTGTGTTATTGTCACCTACATCCACTCCTTCCTCTCTTAACATATACAAGAAAATCACCTCTTACTTTGGCGTCTATGGGACACTATGATGCACAATTCAAAGAATCATATATACATCATACCTCCTTCTCCATCTCATCTCCTCCTGTTTTCACTCAGATTAAATCTCACACAAACAGACAAGGGGATAATTTCCCAGGACATAAGCAGACCTTTCGGCTAAACGCAGCAGCTTCTGGCTAATCAATCAATCCTTTGAAAACATGTGATCAATCATGATCAAAACCCACAGTGGCCTGCAACTCTCTCCATCTTACGCAGATGCACACGCTCAAAGCCTGGGAACACTAGCCTTGTTTCAAACTGACCCCATCACGGCCCACTGTTTAACTCGTAATTGACTCATCGGTCACTTCGACTTTGTCTCTGAAACAAAAGTCTTCAGTTTTAGACTCACTGATCTTGTCAGAGAGGACATGCATGCAAGCTGAAAAGAGGCACAGGAATTCTCCAAGGGAAAACATTACAATCCCAGGAACTCAACTAAAAACTCTGTAGTATATCATGCCAGGGGAGAGAGAGAGAGAGAGAAGAAGAGTAAATATTTACTCAAGAGGTAAAAAATGTAGAGGTTAACATTGTAGATTTCTACTTTTTTCAGTCTGAGAAGTGAAGACAATATAAACCAGGGGTGTCCGGACTTGGTCCTGGAGAGTTTAGCTCCAACCCCAATTAAACACACCTGAACCAGCTAATCAAGCTCTTACTAGGCATACTAGAAACTTGAAGGCAGTTGTGTTGAGGCAAGTTGGAGCTAAACTCTGCAGGACACCGGCCCTCCAGGACGCTAAACTCTGCAGGACACCGGACCTCCAGGACCGAGTTTGGGCACCCCTGATATAAACATTTTTCTTGCTTTCTTCCGTACCCAGTGAGTCTGATAAATGTTTTGGGCAGACACGGTTCACTGCCATTTTTTCCATCGAGCTCTCAGATTCAGCATCAGGCAAAGGAATGAGCGTTTAATACGGTTCGCGTCCACCCCGTTCTGAATAGGCTCGATAATGAGCCCTGGGGGCGGCGGACGCGGGACGCAGCAGCACGGCCCATTGCACAATGCAGAATCTAACGCGCGCCCGTGTCTGAGAAGACGCGGACTGTGGTCGCGCGCTGACAGGCGGAGAGAATGCTCGCGCGCAGGGCTTAAGGCCCTTTCACACGGGACGCGGCAAGCGCTGGAATCGCCGCGCGGCTGCCTCTTTCTCTTGTAGTGGAAGCGTTTTGTGCAGTTGAGGCGGTGGTCGCGTTGCGGTCTCGGAGCGGACGTAGCCATAGTTACAATTGTCAACATCACCTTTGTATTTACTAAAAACTAAATAAAACATAACGGAAATTTGTGTTTGTGTCATTCTGCCATTAATTGTTGTCATTATTTACCTTTTTTTTCGTTTGGCACAAGATAAGTTGTTTTTATTGATTTGCCTAAAGAGCATACCTGTGAGGTTACGATTGAATGAAATATAATTTTATTTATGTCTCTGTATGAGATTTTAGATGGGTCATACTGTTCTGGGAAATCTATTACACTTAAAACAATCTTCTCCTCTATTTTTTTTCAATAGGCAGTTCAGTTAAATGTTCACTGATTGGATGAAACCGACGCGGCTGCCGCTCACAAAAAGATAAAACATTTTTATCTTTGGCGGCACCTGCCGCGAAGCGCCGTGCCCGTGGAAGCGGCAGGATTTTGGGTGCACGAGCACCGCTTGCGCTCCGCCTCCGCGCCGCCAGCGAAACCGCCCGCGTTTTGCCGCTTTGCGCATGTCTCCCATTGAGAATGAACTAGACACTCGCGACTGCCGCGTACCGTGTGAAAGGGCCTGTATTCTCACGCGCTTCACTCACGCGGAACGTCACATTGTTAAATTTGGAGCCCAGTCTTTTTTCTTTCCGTTTCTCAGCGTCGAGTTGATTTTCCGTTGTTTGGACACTTTCACAGTAAAGTGAGTCGCATCAAAGTCAAAACAAAAGTCGTGGCGTGAAACTGATGAAGACGCCGAATGGGACAATCAAAAGCCTCGCTGAACATGTACAGCTTATCAAATGTAGTTATCATCAAAAGAGAAATCAGATCGTTAGGCCTCAACGAGCATATAGGGGAAATGCTACTGAATGTATCTTCAAGTCTGTAATTTCACAGACAACCTAAAACGATAAATAACGTCTGGTCTTAGAAAACTAAATCCGACTGAAAAAGGTTTTAATCTTCAAGGTTTCAAAAATATCAACAGTTTTATTCTTCAGACAGAACTTTACAGGAGTTGCTAATGCAATGATATGTATAATGAAAATAAATCATCCTTCCATTCAACTGTAAATAGGCTACAATTATTTATAGCCATTTTGCATTTATTGTTTCTGTACACTCCCTGGCTACATACAGTTACTTTATATACTGCACGTCTTATATGCATCTTTTACATAAATTAATCTACACTTAAATATTATTTGAAAGTACATCATTTCTACCTCAGCTGACATGCAGTTTTATACGCTATTTGCACTTGCTATATTTCAATGCTTCTGTACCTACTCTGCACAATGACAATAAAAAGTTCTAATCTAATCCATGAACAGGTACATTATCTACAATGAGCAATGGAACCATTTTCATTAAGATATTCAGACAAGCTAAACTTGGCAGACTTTTAAATGTACGACGCTACTTAATAAAAAGTGGAATTAAAACGATCAAGATCCGTCAGTAGGCTATGTCATTGGCAGGGTTTCACCTGACAGCACGGTCTGATTTCTGGCAGGTCAAGGTTATTATTCCCGTTCATGAGGTGTAATTTTACCCCATTCATAGTAAACCTGCAACATCATGTTGAGGGATATAGGACACTTGGCGCGGCGTGTTAAAACATTATAGACAATTTAAGACTGTTGGACCTGCTGCAGGTGAAATGTCCGGCACCGCTGGCCAAATCCACAAAACATGTCGTGCACACACACCAGCTAAACGACCGATTGTTATTACCTTTCCAGCACTCACACACATCAGTGCGAGCGCGTGCAGCCAGAGTGATGTGCGGTGAGCGCGCGCGTCAGAGCCCACAAGGAGGAGATTACTTTTCCCTTTTTCCCCTTTCAAGGAAACCGAGTCCGCGGCTACTCAGACTGACGCTGAACGCGCTTTTACCGGCAGACGGGCCCCGTTATGAGGAGTCTGGGAATTTAAATATTCAATGTTGACATAGCGCAGGACTGGCACGAGGCCATGAGAGGCCAGTGTCTCGCGGGACCCGCGCGGTCCAGAACATTCTCTCCCTTTCACTTAATAGGTAGAAATCTTCTTCTTACATCTTGCGTAAATAATTATCTTAAAACACACCCCTTGACAATTATCCCGCTATTCTCAGGTAGTAGCCTAAATAATGACGCCGGAGCTCGGAGAGGGTGGGAAGGTCTGTAACGATCTTGGCGAGTATCTCTCGACTTGCTTTTTAGCCAAAACTTGTGCACAACAGAAAAGTGTCGGTGTGTAACACTATTCTATTCCCGTTCTAAATTAATACAAAAAAATTAAACGTGTTCATTTGGGTTCATAAAATTAGATAGATTGTGGAAGCTACTATTCAACTGGTAGGCTGACTGTCAGATGTCATTAATAAAAAGCTGAAGTCTAAACACAAGTTTATAAGAGGAGAAAAGACTCGTGTTCTAGAGCAAAAGCATAAAACAGTGGCATGACAGCCTATATAAATCCGAACGAAAGTGAGATCTCTTTCGAAAAATGCAATTTCTTACACATGTGGCAATCTTACAGAAAGTGATGATTGACCCTGCCTGCAGCAACAGGAAAACACAAAAGTGAAATTGCGTTGGTCTGGTCATATAGATATGCGTGGACGAGAGAGCGTGTTTGACAAGTTGCTGCTGTGCGTAGAAAAATCCCTCTCACTGTACAATGGCAGGGCATAGGGCTCGAGAGGTAGTTTATTGAACGGATAAGACCTGCACGACCCTGTTTCTGTCTAGATGGAGCGCGCGCAGTGTCTAGCCCATCACGGTGCTGTCGACAGGAAAGGAAACAATAATTCAAGAGCAAAATGATCCGTTACTTTGTTTTCACTGCCTCTTTTGTTACCTTCACACATACAGCCAACAATAAAGTTTTTGACCAGCTGCCATTATGATCTATTATTTTAAAAATATATAGCAAAAAAAAAAAATGGAAGACAGAAATCACATTTTAAGGTTGTTTATAGTTTTTCTTTTGCGCTTTTCAAGTTCATTATTGAAAGTAATTGGCTTAAAAAAAACTTTTAGCTATGCCCCGAGAGTATAAAATGCTTTTAAACACTGTAAAATATTCGCATGGATTTTCGTGGCGAGGACCACAATGCGAGTTTATTGCAAAACAGCAAAAAAGAAAATTGCTCAAATCAGAGTCAGCAGCCTACTGCGCACGAGGGGGGCTGAATTATTCACAGACCTGAGCGAAATACATTCGTTCCGAATAAATCCAACGAGGAGGGGAACAACTTCCCACTAACTACTTGATGTTCAGTTTCGGCGTTTGAGCTTGTGTTGTGGCGTGGCATTGAACGCGCATTTGAACGTCAACTCAATCAAGCGCCCAAGGCAACCCGTAATCAAAAGCTAAGATTACAGCCGACCGTTTAGAGGGCCATAACAAACAAAAACATTTCTCCAGGCTGTTCATACCGGAACAAAAATTCATAACGGGATTTGATCACTTGTTGCACAAACAGAATCGACAATTGCACAGAAAAAGGGGTCGGATATTAATGTCCACATATCAAAATACTTCAAAGCACTTTTAACCACAGTCCTATTAATCTAGCATATATGCAATTCATTGGATTGCCTACCGTAACATCAGATGTAAACTACCTGTTTGCATTTAAAAGCGTGCCTCCGCAGCTGGCTTTCTGTTGTCGACTATAGGCGAAGCTGTCTTTTCAAAGTCGCGGCTGCAAATTGATGTGACCGGAGCCGTAGAAACATGCACGAGCGGTGTTGTTTTATCGAACGCCGGGGCGCTCGGGGCTTGAATAGAGAACGCATTTCTCCAGGCTGTTCATACCGGAATAAAAATTCATAACGGGATTTGATCACTTGTTGCACAAACAGAATCGACAATTACACAGAAAAAGGGGTCGGATATTAATGTCCACATATCAAAATACTTCAAAGCACTTTTAACCACAGTCCTATTAATCTAGCATATATGCAATTCATTGGATTGCCTACCGTAACATCAGATGTAAACTACCTGTTTGCATTTAAAAGCGTGCCTCCGCAGCTGGCTTTCTGTTGTCGACTATAGGCGAAGCTGTCTTTTCAAAGTCGCGGCTGCAAATTGATGTGACCGGAGCCGTAGAAACATGCACGAGCGGTGTTGTTTTATCGAACGCCGGGGCGCTCGGGGCTTGAATAGAGAACGCGATTACAGCATGCGATAGTTAAAAAGTTTGTGCGGCACGCGCAACTTTTATGCCAGTTTCGAATCTAGGTTTGCAATGTCCGACCGCGCGCCGCGGTTCGCGTTTAGCTTGTCTTCCAACTCTTTCAAGCGACTGAAACCGCTAGGGTCTGCTGACTGCAACTGTTTAGTGACTAAAACGTTTCTATGCATCATACACATGGACAAGATGGCAGTTGAAGAGGGCTAAAAAGGAGATGTTGCACCTACCAGTGGTCAGTTTCCTTGCCCTGCCTTTGGACCTCATGATGCCCGTCTTTCGGCGTGGGTTTGTCGGATTTTTTCTCGAATCTTTTCCTCCTTTTTCTTTTGTCCTCTGTCCTTTTTCTCTGTGATTCTCAACCCCAGACGCACTATCTCTCCAGCATTGTCAGTTTGGACACCTTCGCACATGCGCACACCCCCGAGCTGCCAGCATCGTCAAAAAAGTTTGGAACGATTCATCACCCAAGTATTACAGATCTTGTCAGATTGCAATAGCCAGCGAGATCCCTCTCGTGTCAGATCTTCAGAGATCAGTGGGCGCGGGATGGAGCTATTCGCGACCTCCGGGAGCACGAGGAACCGGAGACATTAATTATAATGAAGCAGTCTCGAGCGTCCAAGGCGCCCGGTCTTTTGTGTTTTAAATGAAGACGCATTAATCACTGTTCGGGTAAATGACTATTGTAAAACGGTTTCATTAAACGTTTTATGTTGTTTGAGATTTGACCATCGTTATGAATTTATGAAAATGATAAACTTTTACTTCTCTCCCCCTCCCTCAGCCAGACGCGTGGGCAAGTCGGTACCGAGGGCAGCCCGTTGAATATTTTTTTCTTGCATGCGGCACTGACAAATATTAATCTGTGGAGTTGAGCTTGCTTTCCATGAATTTATGTCGGTTATAGCCCGACTAAAAACTGTAAAACCTAAGCAATTATTTTCCAGTGCGTAAAATATTGGGTTGATAACTTTAATGTTTTTAGGAAGTAAGTATACATATTTACTCAAAAACATAGAGCATTTTTTGTAACATGAAGCGGACAGTGATCTCTGATGCATTTGGGACACATTTTTGCAGATGTCCAGCAATGCATAAATTAAATACATTAGACCTAGGCTTTAGCTGATATGATCTTGATGTATGATCCTCCATTATACAACGAATATATCAGCTTTAATTTATCTAATTTTAATTTGATTTTGGCTTTTATTTCTCAAGATGGGTGAGAATTTGGGAAACTCTTGGGTCATTAAGTTAATTGCCCATTAATTAGAAGCGCGTGACATCATGTTGACCTTGCCCATGAACCTTTAAAAGGGTCGCTTTCCTCTCACTGGCGGTATTGATTGCTAAGTATTTCTAAAACGGATCCAATTAATCTGACATCACTCTGCATAAAAATGAATGGTGCAGAATAAACAGCAGCTGCCTTCCACGCCTCTCTGAGCTATGAGTTGACCAGCACTTACAAATACAACACTTAAGCTACTCACATAAAATCCACAATAGTCAACAGAAAATGAGAGTCAGCAAATAAGTTCTTAAAATACAAAAACAGAAACGTCATCCAATATTTTGCCAAATTACAACTCACAATTATTAAAAATGTCAGTGATCATATTTATATATGTTTCATTATGTATTTAATTGGACAGTCTATAATTTAACTCGGCTAAAATGCCCAAGAATTAATTGATCTTTTCTAACAAATCAAAAGGAACATATCCTAATGTTATTTACATTTCATAAATTGATTCTTCAGTGCATTCTTTCACAGTCTGCAAAAATATTGAATAAACGAAGTCTTCAAATGTTGCACAAGAAACAAATCATAAAATGTAAGCGTTAGAAAACAAGCACAGCGACCCAATGCAACTTCTCTCCATAACAAACAAACAGAAGACAGACAAACAGAGAGAAAGAAAGAGAGAGTGGGCTTGAAAGCTGTCAATGCAGTTGTCCTGCTTTGTTTTGCCGTACGTTGGCATTAGTTTACATCAGCACCGTTTTTTCCCCATTCGCAATATCTCACCACCGTCCTTACTTTTCACAGTACATATTTTATTATGATACTCTGACCCCGTCGGCTAGAGATGGCGGAGCTGGCGCACTGGTGTGAGGATCAGTCAAGACCTCGTGGGCTGTAATTATTGAAAATTAATTGAGGCCAGAACCCTTTTGGAAATGCGCCTAAATTATTAGCTTGTCGTCGGGTTTAAATTCAACCCCATCAAAAAGAGAGGATACAGTTTACCTTCTATGATTAATTTTCCAACCTAATTAAATGTTTGCCCTCTTCTGTCGTTTGACGTACAGCACAGAGGTCGTTGGCGAGATTCGGCGATGTTAAAGGGGGAAGGGAAGGGTTAAAATAAAAACATAATTTGTAAAGTCGTGGGCTCTTGCGCCAGCCTGAAAGTGAAATGGGAGCCGCGGGGCACAAGGAAATTACCACGCGCCCGCGTGACCTTTGCGCGAGGTAATCAATCAAGTGATCAACAGGGATATTTATCAATGCTACATCATGTCGGCTGCTCCTCAAACTCGAATCAAAACAGTGCAGATACTGGAGCGTGTGAAATAGGCTGAATTATTTTATATAGGCCAATGTCTGTGATTATAATAGAGTGGTCAATAGCAATAGCCTACCCTTTGGTATCTGAAAATGCTACCATTTTATACTTTAAAAGCAACAAAACACAGCAACCAAAGATAAACAATAGTCGAATTAATTAATAATAATAAAAAAAATAACCAAGATCAAAAACTTGCAACATGTTTAATATAGGCCTATTTTCAATGCTCAAGAGGGACAAGGACAAGAATGATGCTGAGAAAAATATGCTAAGCACTGTCAGAAGGCTAAGAATTATATTTAATCCAGTTTTTACGACCATAAAAACCGATTTACCCTGGTCTTTTAATTAATATAATTATACTGGCATCAGTTAACGGCATTATTTAACTCGGCAAAATCATAATGCTTGTTGGTTTGGCAGAAAATATTACGCGGAAAAACATAGCAGGCAGGCAGGCAGCACAAGGAAGAAAAACCAGCGGTGCCCCAGCGAGCACTGCCCCTCTGAGGAGACGCGCGTAACGGGAGACCGAACGAACACGGGCGCATTCTTCGCATCCGCGGAGACTCTGCCAACGACTCCCTCTGCCCAGCCTCTCCGCTTCAAACGAGCGGAAACATTCCGTAACCACAGGCTTCACGGCAGAGAGAGTGGGTAGACCAGGCTGCTGCAAACACTGCATGCAATGCTTATTTGATTTATTTTTTACCTTAGAACTGCTAGTTTGCACACTGCGCATTGGTCGTTTATTGTGCAGTCTCGATTAAGTGCATCTAACAAGTAGGCCAACTACTTAAAAAAAAAAAAAAAAAAAATCAGTATACGTTTCAACTTAAGTTTAAACACTTCAGGCACCAAAAAGTTAATTACAAGTTAGTAAATGCAGTACATGAAATCCCTTGCAAGCGGTAACCATAGCAACAGTAGGGCGTTAGAACTCTTTTCGTTCGAATCGTCATCGCGCGGTTAATGACATCATTGGGCTCATTTATCACACTTTTACAAATATATCACAAAATATAAGTGTTTATTTAGAAGGTTTGAGTGCTAGAAAGACAATCTGGGTTGCTAGAGACAAACCACAACAGATTGCGATGAAAATATCCTATTGAAATTCCTTTACAAATGTGGATCCCCCTTCAAGTTATTGAATTATTAGCATACTGTAGAAAATATATAGGTTGAGGCTTTGCTTGGCGAGCAGTATTTACACATCTGCGGTGAGGCTCCTTGTCCAACAGCAACAATGTATGATTACTGTGACATCAATGGCGATTGAAAATGGCTTTAATAAAGCAACGTTAATAATATCACGTCAAGCTTAAATGGGTTTAAAAGTATCCGAGTTAACAAGTTTATTTATGAAAGTGGCACATAACGGGATCCAATCGAATGGGATTAACAAACGTCTAACAATGTCAAACAAACGTACTCTAACTTCCTTCAGTAGCCTACTTTTGATCACATCTCTACAACAGCAACTGCAACATTATGATGTATCATATCTCTTTTTTGCAGGTAATAAAGAGTGCTGATAGCCCAAACAATTATCCACAAAGCAGAAAAAGTAACACACTGCCTAGAAACACGCTGGATATGTCGTGCTGGCGGACGTTAAACAGGCACTGAAAAAAAATCTGTGAGTAAAAGGAGACCCAAGCCACAAAACGCTGATCGTGGGGCAACAGTAAAAAACTCTCTCATTAAACTCGCAGTGGGGAAAGACATTGTGCTGATCTAGCACGTCTGTTCGTCAGTCATAAAAATCCATCGCTATCGCATAATAAATCTAATTCATTCATATGTTGTGTATCGCTTCTTTTGAGTGAAAGGGTATTTAGTAATTGAAGTGCTTGTTGCACAGCCAAGACTGAATTTTATGCCCTGCTACACTAGACTGAGCGCGCGCTGGCGGGAAATTAGAGACTGAAAGAGCTCGCGCAGTGAGAGAATTTGAAATTCTTTATGAAATAGCCTACTCTTGCAGCCACTAAAACAAAAAACAAAAAAACATGCATTTTCACCGATAATCTAACAAAGCAACCAATAAATATCTAATTATTTAAATGATAATAATTTAATGCCCCTTTTAAAATATTTCTGTATTGTTGTAATAGTTGAAGTATCAATCTGGTGACTCTAAACGTTAGAGAGCAACATGTTAAATTCATATAAATATAAAATTTAGGCTACGGAATTAATGTCTTAATGCACATACGCTGGAAACAAAAGATAATAATAGTAGTATGTAAAATGATTCTATAAACAGATACATCGATCAATTAATAGGCTATAGAAAAGTCTTAATAATTAAACAAAAGCAACGACGAAGGAAACACCACCGGAACCATGCTGATATAGAGTAAAGAATATCATAAAAGCACACAATGAATAATAGTAACTTTTCTAAAACGTTTTAAGACGACGCGTGTTACTAAGTATTTTAATAAAAACAAGTGTTCAAATGCATCAAACGTTTGCAGAGAAGTACATTACATTTTTTCCAAAAACAATTAAAGAGTGCTTGGGAGTCGGGACTAAACATTTACCACAGAATGAACGAGGTGTATTGTCCCGTTATGCAATGAGTGAGTTTGACCACACAACTGTTTCAAACTCTATACAGGGTTCCTCAGATCTTGCCCTGGAGGGCCAATGCGCTGCAGAGTTTAGCTCCAACCCTGATCAAACTCACCTACCTGTGATTTTCTAGTGATCCTGAAGACATTGATTAGCTTGCTCAGGTGTGTTTGGTTAGGGTTAGAGCTAAACTCTGCAGGAAAGTGGATCTCGTGGGCCAGATTTGAGGATCCCTGCTCTACAACAATGCTGGGTTGTATTTAACCCAGCATTTTTTAGAGTGTAGGAGATGCATGGTGATACACGGATTATTATTGGAGTTTTACTGCCATCTAGTGACAAAAATAGACACGATGTAAAACGACATCATTTTAGATGTATATAATTTTTTTTTTTGACTTAGGTTTATAAGAATGCTATAAGAATTGTGCTCTTTAGCAGGGTTGAAAGAGAAATAATTGGAGCAATGCCAGCTTTGGCATTCCTGCAAGCCTGACCGACTCTCTTTTGATTGACATCTATTGGAGGAGAATCGTCTGCTTGCAGCTACTCTTCCCGGCAACTGACTATCAACAAGGATTACGATGCGCTCTCGAGACAATCTGTGGACGTTTTTATGGCCCTGAGAGCGGCCTCGCCAGCTTTATAGGCAGTCGTTTATCATAAAGCACATAAACACTATGCTCATCCATTCCCACGGGCTCCAGCGTGAAGAGTCTTGACGAGTAATCAATCGGGACAGTCGAACAGAATTATTTATCCCCGATTCCAGTAAAAACGGACAGTTGCGATGCGCGGCAATTCCCGGTTGTGTCGTTGTTTCTACATGAGCAAGTAAAGTCAAGACAAATTCACTTGTCAAAACCGATCAACACTTTCTAAGAGTAGTTACACACTGAGTCCAGTTCCACTTTAACATCATCAAGTTAGTGGTGACATATCTGAACGATATAGTAGTGGAGAAATAAATAAATAAAAGCGTTTTACTAATGTTTTCAGTAAGTGAAAACGTTATTTCTAAATGTTCTCTGAATGTTCAAAACGTCCAGTTTTGTACATTTTTCTTGGTTATACAAATGTTAAAGTTAATGTTAACGGTCCATTTTATTTTGCAAACATTATGGGAACATTACTTTTAAATGTTCTCTTAGCATTTTTTAAATGTTATATGAACTTCCATCTAAAACATTACAGAAAAATAACGTTCCATGAACAATGCATAAATAATGTTTTTGTGCTAATGTTTTGATAACATTATTAAAGACCAGATAACATTGATCATTCATTTTATTAATGTTACTGTAAGAACGTTTGTTCATTTTAAACATGTATAGCGGTAATTGTCACACATGTGTCACTGTACTGCACAATTTTCTGTACTTAATCGTCCTATAATTTACTGGACTTCTGTACTGAATCGTACTGAACTGCATTAAAGTACAGAGGCCAGTTGCATAAAACAGCCACTATGTTAAGACTGTCTTAAGAACCAGTTTCACCAACTAGCAGTATAGACAATAGGTGTAATCAGTCTTTCAGATTCAAATTAGACCAATCTACCTTTTTGTAACTGCAGTTACAGTAACAGTAACATGAATTAAAAAAAGTTATGGTCAGTCATGAAGAAAAAAGAAGACTAACTTTTTAAAGGGGTCATATGATGCGATTTCAATTTTTAATTTCTCTTTGGAGTGTTACAAGCTCTTGGTGCATAAAGAAGATCTTTAAAGTTGCAAAGACTAAAGTCTCAAATCCAAAGAGATGTTCTTTATAAAAGTTAAGAGTCAACCATGCCTAACTAAAACGGCTTGTTCTAACACGCCCCCACATGTCTATGTCACGATGTGGGAAGATTTGCATAATGCCGCCCAAATGTTCACGCAAAGAAAGAAGGCATAACTTTGATTCTCGCTGTAGTTTTGTTGTTGCCGCCGCCACCATGTCGTGGAGACACTGTGTGTTTTGTTGTGAAAGCGAAACTACTTATGGCGCTTTTCCAATGCGTGGTACGACTCGGCTCGGCACGGCTCAGTACGGTACGGTATGGCACGGTTTGCGTTTCCACTACAGTTTAGTACCGCTTTAGAGTGGGCGGGATTATTCACATGTCGTTATAGTTGCGCCGCCTTTATTGCCGCTACTCCTAAAAACTTTTTCATTCCGCGTCGCCCCATCAAGCTCCCGCTGGATCCGCTCCTCTGCTATCAACGAGAGGAACGTCT
>NW_015538055.1:3553131-3577493 GCF_001515605.1 Sinocyclocheilus anshuiensis
TAATGTGTTTTTTTAACCTTAAACCGCATAAACACCAAATACACAAAATAATGTGTAATTCTTTTTAGCAACGTCATATGACCCCTTTAAGACTAGACTAAACAGTTTATGCAAATGCCATCTGGTTTTTAGTCCTGTTTTGCCATAAGAAAATCAGGGGGCTAGAGCTTCAAGAATGACATTTTCCGTTTTTCATAACAAAACTATACTGAGGCCCTGTCCACATGAACGCGGTTATTTTTAAAACCGCAGCTTTTTCTATGCAGTTAAATTTTTGAAAACCCCTGCCAGGGTAAAGATTTTCAAAAACTCCGGTTGCAGTATTATTGTGTAGACAGCGAAACTGGAGATTTTGGCTTGTGACGTCAGAGCATGCGCTGTTATCTCCGCCTACTGGAAACTTTTTCAGGCTTCTGATTGGCCAACATGGCTTTACAGTTGAGATTATATCGCCACCTGTTGGCTTGGCATGTTCTTGACAGTGCTTCATAGCATGCATTTGCGTTTATATTTGAGCAGGACAGGGATGCACATTGGTGACACATAAAACAAATTCCCAACATTGTGTCTTTTCATCATGTTTGATGTGCTTGCAGATCACAAGCATTTCCTAATTTCACTTCAGAATTTTTTGTTATATTTAATCTTTTGTTATATTTTTTATACTGTCATCATTTGTAAAGTATATATATATATTTACTTTCCTTTACCAAATTTACCTGTATTTACTTTGTTTTCATATTTGGCGACTTTTTGTGAAAAATGGAGACTTTTGAGGGTGGTTCTAGAGATTTTCTGAGGGAGGGGTTTGGCAACAATGGAAGCGGCAACATTTAAATTTGTAAAGAGCGCATCAGTCAGCGCGGGCTTTGCTGCTCACGGTCACTGGACTCGCTGCTCGGGATGGAGAAGCAGATCGCCAAAAAAGGCTTGGATTTGGGTCTGTTCCTCGCAGTCGTATGGATTCGGAAGATTTGGATTACAGCGCACTACTAAAATTGTTTCATTTCGTAATTATGTTGTGTTTTTGGCGTATTTTATAGTTCTATTGTCAGTCACAGCAAGTCGGATAAAACGCCTTTTGTGGCCCATGACAATCAAAGTAAGCATTACTTAATAAGTAAAGGTTAAACGATTGCAGAAATGTTATTTATTTTAAGGTTTAAACTAAAGTCGTGTTTAACATTATGTAGGCATATTCTTGGAAACGAGCTGGCAGCAGAAATCACAGACTTTTGAGGGTGGTTCTAGAGATTTTCTGAGGGAGGGGTTTAGCAACACTGCCTGTTGGTTTGGCATGCTCTTGACAGTGCTTCATAGCATGCGTTTGCGTTTTCATGTGGACGGAGATTTTTTTAAAAACGGAAGAAGGAAAAACTCTGTTTTTAAAAATACCCGTGTACGTGTGGACATGGCCTGAATCTTAACATATTACACAATTAGTGTATTGCCACATACTCTAATAATTGTGGTTGCTTGCCGTGTGTACAGGCTTTATCAGATCACTCTGGAAAGGTTTAATGTGTAAAATAGCAAACTACCATTCCAGTCATTCTCAAATATACAAATAGACAGCTTGCAACACATCAAAGACATCTAAACATATTTAAATTTTCACTTTTGATTAGCTTAACGATATGGGCTACCTACCATACATACGTATTGCACAATAACATACAGGTTTCTGCAAGAACATATCAAACACAAACTTTCATTCACAATTTACAAGTCTGCCACATATGTTGTTATGTGGTAAGCGCAACGTAAATTAAATGTATTCATGCACACACCAGTGCTGACTCAAATGACGTCCGATCCCATCAAGCCACAGCTTAGTTCCCGTAGTGTAGTGGTTATCACGTTCGCCTAACACGCGAAAGGTCCTCGGTTCGAAACCGGGCGGGAACATGCAGTGTTGTTTTTGTGATTTTTTCCAATATCAAGTCACTGCAACAACAGGATTTAAAGGGGTCATATGATGCTGCTAAAAATAACATTATTTTATATCCACTCTCTCTGACCTGATTAACAGCAGTGCGGATGGTATGGATAAACTGATCAACAACAACGCTATGAGAATATAAGGTCTAACAAAACTGTTGATTTCGTTTGTGCAGAGGTAAAAGACTTGAAGATAAAAATGACTAATGCAGAGACATGCATTGATGAAGAAAAACATCGTCGAATTATTGAGAAAACACAAAGAAAATTTAATTTATGGCTGCAGAGAGACTTATCTCTGAGGGGAAGAATATTACTTGCCAAAGGGGAGGGAATCTCCAGATTATCATACACTGCTCAGTCTCTCCATGTTGATAACAACATTCTTAAAAATATTGACAAAATGTTATTTAATTTCATATGGTAAAATGGCATACATTATATCAAGAGATCTGTTGTTTTGAATACGTATGAAAATGGTAGTCTCAATATGTTAGATTTTTGCCCATTTAATAATACTCTTAAAATTAATTGGGCCAAACACTTTCTCAAAAATCCAACCTCAGTCTGGAACTTTATTCCACAATATATGTTCTCCAAATTTGGTGGATTTAATTTTGTATTGCTTTGTAATTATAATGTTGAAAAAATACCAGCTAAATTATCTAAATTCCATAAGCAGGTCCTTCTCGCCTGGTCTCTTCTATAAGAGAAAGGAAAAATTGAAATTGCATCATATGATCCATTTAAGACTTCACGCAAACACTCCTCATACGCTCCTCATACAGCCAACCAACGTTTTGACATGCAATTTTGGTTGATATCAATAGTGAAATTTACATTTAGGAAGAAATTTAGGCTCATTAACCAGACATAAGCTACTTCAAACGATTTGAATTTTTTATTTCAACGCCTCTACATGTCAAGTTGCAGTAACTGGCTTTAGTCACTGGATGGCGACAAAACTTCACAAGACACGCAGCATTTACTCAGCTTTGGTGAGTCTTGGGCCTAAAGATTGGGGGGAAAACTCCTACATCCTTATGTTCTGCATACATTACACAATTCCGTTATGCTTGATTAGCAAATTATGATCTAATGGCACTGACCTGTCTTTCTTGAAACGAAAAGTGGTAACACAATACTGGGTCATGAGCTCCGCTGTATAAATAATCTGTTAAAATCAAAATGAATACACACCTTGAAACATCACTGTTATTTTAAAGCACATACAATGACTAAAGCCAAACAACAAATTAAAACAAAATCTAATAAAACAGAGTTTGAAAAAGCTGCCAAACTGCCAAAAGCTCATCGCCTCACCTCAGTTTAGTAGAAATATCAAAGGATGCAACATAGTCGACATAAACTTAAACTCCCGTTAAACTATTACATTACATTCAACTTCCTTTTGTAGAACAGCGTATTAGTGATACATTACCTCAGTGAAAATGATACAAGTTTCCGTCGATGAAAACCTCTTCTTCTTATTATTATTCGTTTTTTATTGGCGGCTCGCAATCACCCGATGAAAACCTCACTGCCAGGCCATGTTTACCTAGTCATTGCGCATGCGTACTATTCGAAAGGTCCGACTTACTGGGGCGAATCGGTTCTTTCGAATAGTTCGGCTCAATTAATCAGGAAAAACAGTGAAGTTCGGACTGATTTATTTTTTTTTTATTAAAAAATTTTTTTTTGTTAACAATACAAACATTAAGGCAGTACAATTATCAAAATCATAAATAAAGACAAGATAAAAACAAAAACAAAAAAACAACAAAATAAAACCTCACTGCCAGGCCATGTTTACCTAGTCATTGCGCATGCGTACTATTCGAAAGGTCCGACTTACTGGGGCGAATCGGTTCTTTCGAATAGTTCGGCTCAATTAATCAGGAAAAACAGTGAAGTTCGGACTGATTTTTTTTTTTTTATTAAAAAAATTTTTTTTGTTAACAATACAAACATTCAAACATTAAGGCAGTACAATGATCAAAATCATAAATAAAGACAAGATAAAAACAAAAACAGAAAAACAACAGAATATACACACAGATTTGTTGCCAGGGTAACAACAACAAAAAAACAAGGTAATACAATGACATCTTAAGAAGACAAAAAGGACGAATATAAAGATACTGTTTTCATAGCTTTCAAATGAACAGAACTTTGGATAGTTTCCACATACTTATCCAAGTCCCACTTTAAATAAGGAGAAGAGAGGTTTAGAGCCAGTAGACTTTTGTTTATGTATGTGAAATTTAGATAACAGGAAACATAAATTAATTATGTAATATTTTCCGGTGTTCTCTTTTGAATAGTCAAACAATCCAAAGAAAGCATCATTAAAACAAAAAGAGAAGTCACTTACAAAAGATTGAATAAACACTAAAAAGTCTGACCAGAAGTTCGGACTGATTTTGTAACCCCAAACCGATTCATTCAAAAGAGTCGTCTCAAAAACAAATCGTTCACGAATCGCATATCTCGATCTCATTTTCTTGCTCACTGACTGCAACTACAACTTTATGACTGATTTGTTGGCTTATTACCATTCACCCCTCTTTTACCAACATGCATGTGTCATCCCATTCCCCACCTTTTCCACTGAGGGATAAGGTAAGGATTGAGGATTGGGAGAAGTTCCGTTTCCATGGCAACCACAACTGGAAGCAGCTAGCAAAGCGCGTCAGCGCCCAGGGTTTCCTTCACAGAAGCTGGCGGGTTGCTCGCGGATTTGTAGTTAATCCGTGACAACGGAAACCGCATCCTCTCATAACAGCATCATAGCGGAGAGGCATTAACGTCATAGAGGCTCCCTTCTGAGCCGTACCAAATAAGCTGCTCTTAACGCAATACCTTTCTAGTTAGGATATTCCCTTGCTCTAATTTACCATGATTTTACTATAGTAGCCTAGCTGTCGTATTTGAAAATGTAGGCTACGTTTATATTAAATAAGGAGTGTTTTCAGAGTGAGGAAATCTGCAGAACCTAATGCTCATTAACTACCGCTAGTTATAGTTTTAAAATGTGTTCAGGGGACTATAATTCATAATAAATACCATTTTGTTTTATACAATTAATATTAACATTGACCGTACTGTGCAACTCTTAGTTCAAATACCACTGTTAAAATAAGGTTACCATGCCAGAGCTATGACAATTTTGGGGGGTTGCTCATAACAGCATCATAACGGAGAGGCATTAACGTCATAGCGGCTCCCTTCTGAGCCTTACCAAATAAGCTGCTCTTAACGCAATACCTTTCTAGTTAGGATATTCCCTTGCTCTAATTTACCATGATTTTACTATAGTAGCCTAGCTGTCGTATTTGAAAATGTAGGCTACGTTTATATTAAATAAGGAGTGTTTTCAGAGTGAGGAAATCTGCAGAACCTAATGCTCATTAACTACCGCTAGTTATAGTTTTAAAATGTGTTCAGGGGACTATAATTCATAATAAATACCATTTTGTTTTATACAATTAATATTAACATTGACCGTACTGTGCAACTCTTAGTTCAAATACCACTGTTAAAATAAGGTTACCATGCCAGAGCTATGACAATTTTGGGGGGTTGTCAATTAAACTACTGAACGTTTCTCTTTTGATTTATAATGTGTCCCTATGAGATGATAGTCAAAATTCAGTAAAATGTTAGAGCTGCATGCTACATAAATTAAATATTTGGTTGGCAAGCTTTATGGGTTTAAAAGATTTTCCATACATTTTATGCTAAAGTAATAGCAATATCCTTCTAGCCCAATTTCCCCCCACCATTTACATAATGAGAAAATATCATTCTCACAATAAGAAAATTTAGAAATATATAAGCTGACAGGGGGATGGGTGAAAGGAGGGTGGCTTTGACAGGAGAGGCATGTGGAGGTCAAGGGTGAATCATGACCTCTGTGTCAGTACATATAACCAAGGCCAATTCTGTGCCATTAATTCCCTGGAGATATGCTCTATGGTTGATCTACTCTTACAATACAGACTACCGTATACTGATATGGTAAGAGCATGTACAGTGCAGACATAGCATAGTCTTGTTTGTATAGATAAATTGAGACTTTCAAATCATGTCCATTACATTTAGCAGTGTGTGTGTGTGTTTAAAGAAGATATAGCATATCAAGTAAGGGAGAAGCAAAACGTCTTGCTGGTGGCAGCAATTGGGCAACAGCATAATGAGCCATTTTGCTCAGGCGTCTCTTGTGGTTTGATTCAGAAAACTGGAGCCCCAGGCCATGTTAAACAAATGGACATACTGTGGTTAAATGCAACTGTCAGAGTAAAGACACCAGTATTGAGCAAACAGAATCGGACTAGGAGACATTAAGCCTGATGCAGTTCCCTCACGAGATCCACTTACACTTCAATCATTAGTCTGTAAACTGATTACTTCTTGGTCTTTAGTCTTATCTCATTACCCACATCGACAATTATGCAAAACATATTTCTTCTCTTTAAAAGAATAGATTCTGTTACTCAAGAGGATGGCTGACCCTTTGATGGACTTTCTGACCAAAGATTAAAAATGTGATGGGGTCGGTTGGAGATACTAAAAGGCTAAAAAAGGCTAAAAGGTCAGCTGTGTGCAAGAGAAGTGATTGAATGGGTTAGAGTAATCTTTTTCTCTCCCACTTTAAATAAAGACTGTCGATTAAAAAGTGGTTGAGAATCCCCTTTGGGATGGTATATATGCATATTCCACTAATAGAAAGCTGATGCACATATGATTAATTTTTCAAGAAAGTTCTCTTCAGCCGAATTCTCTTGAGTCCACAGCTGCTCTTCTCAGTGTCTCTTCGATTTAGCCAGAGCAATATTCCTACGTTTTCTAATATTCCCAAGTGGCTATTATCTCCTGAGTTTTAACAGCAGTGTGAGCGGTATCAGAGAACAAATTTCACACTAATGAATTATAAAGTGTTCCCTCCAGTGGTTCCCTCCAATTGAAGTTCAGCTAAAGTTCTGGAATCGGCTATCACAAAGCTAAAAATATATGCCACAAAGAAAATAAAAATTAAGCCTTTAAACTGTGACAGTTAAAGGCTTTTCATACTATGCTTAACCCTTAACAGTGCTATTATTGTTAACTAAAACAAACTAATAAATACTGCTTTCCATAAAATAAAATTGAATATAAATATTAACATGAAAAATGATAAGAAATGTTGCCTTGGCAACGAATTGAAATAAATATGTTTAAGTAGTAGTCTGAAGTACTAAAATTACTAAAACGGAAATAAAAATAAAATAAAAATACTAAAACTGAAAATATTCAAATTAAAGCCAATTCGAAATATTAATAAATACTATAATAGGATGTAAATAATACTAAAAATAACAGATTCCTCATATATTTTTGGTTTTAAACATGGGTTAATAAAACTTGATTTCATCAGCATGATAAGGCACACATTTTCAGTAAATAACTACATTTATTAACAATTGCAACACACTTAAATGTATACATTCTAATAATTTTTTTGTTATTTTATTGTATATTTTATTTTATTTTAAAGATATATAAGAGAATGAGCTTTGATTGGTTCCTTAACTGAAGCTCGAAGCATTGCCTAAGATAAAAAAAAAAAAAAAAGAAAGGATTCGGTTTAAACACAGCCCTTGATAAGATTGTACACAAAGGCACATACTGATAATAGTGCATGTTTAATTTAGTTGTATAGTTTTATTGTTAAACTGTTCAAACAAGAACTGAAAGAAAGAATAGAGAATGACTCTGGCGTCTTAGGAGAACGGTAGCATTGATCAAAATGATCTATGTACAATCCAGTCACAGTTTATATCCTACAGTGCTATGGGTGAGTTCAGGTCACAGGCCTATGATTTTATCATCTTAATACGTGAGCTGCGTAATGCCATTTCTGTACTGAATCAGTTTGAGGTACTTTCTAGAAAAAATAGAACAAAATCAACGGGGGAATTCTCTCTCTCTCTCTCTTTCTCTCTTTTAGGATGATCCATGCTGTAGCAGTGAGAGTGCACTGACCATAAACAATTCATTACGAGGGCAGGCCGGCTGAGGAACAGATATCTGCCCATACCAAGACACAGTTTAAATGTGAGCAAGATGAATGATGGACGACAAAGGATGAGATCATTTTTCTGGGATGTTTTGCAATAGACCTGTATGTGTATGTTTCATGTATGTGAGTCTTTGTGTAATGCACTTTAAAATTAAGCATCTATAATCAGACTGTGACCTTAAGTAGCTCTCCAATGTGACACGATATTACGTGTGTAGCAAATGCAATGAACCTCGTGTTTATGTTGCATGCACAGAAATTACCTTGTAAAAGACTAGCGTACAGTTTCTATATAAAACCTTTAATTCAGGTTTTTCTCTGGCCCGATCAGAGCAGAAAGATTTAAAGTATGTCGATAAGAGCCGAAAATAGCCTAATCCCTCTCCATCCTGGAGCTTCACTCCTTCGCCTGCTGTACCAGACAGAGGACAAACCAACACACCCTCCCTGCAGAAGGGATTAAAACTCACTGTCAATTTCAAGAGCTAAATTATTTGTGAGATTCATCCACATTCCTTCAGCAGTGTAAACACAAGAGCTGAGAAACGTGCAGGCCATGCATATGGAAGAAGAGGGGTTTGATGTAAAGTTTTTATAGTTTTAGTATGTTGGGATTTCAGGTCCTTTGATTCATGTATCTAATTGTTCATTTGTTCCAATCATCCGTCCATCCATTTGTCAGTCCATGTGTAGGGAATCTCCTTTAAAGTGTATAAAGACAGACATTTTATTACAATTAAGTAATACCACATGAGAGTGATCACATCATATTCAGATATTCAGTACAACAGCATGATCTGTAACTGTAAATATCTATACACTACCGGTTAAAAGTTTGGAATAATTAGGATTTTTTAAATGTTTTTGAAAGGTCTCTTATGTTCACCAAGGCTGAATTTATTTGAGCAAAAACACAGCAAAACAAAAATATTGTGAAATATTTGTAAAATTAATAATTGCTGTTTTCTATTAAAACATTTTAAAATGTAATTTATTCCTGTGATGCAAAGCTGAATTTTCAGCATCATTACTCCAGTCTTCAGTGTCACATGATCCTTCAGAAATCACTATAATATGCGAATTTGCTGCTTAAGAAACAATTCCTATTATTATTTATTAATATTGAAAACATTTGTGCTGCTTAATATTTTGTGGAACTGGGATACACGACCATTCAAAAGTTTGGAAGATTAAATAAGAAAATAAATTAATGTTGTTATACAGCAAGGATGCATCAAATTGATCAAAAGTGGCAGTAAACACATGTGTAATGTTTCCATGTTGAATAATAATAAGAAATGTTTCTTTGAGCAGCAAATCAGCATATTAGAGTGATTTCTGAAGGATCATGTGACGCTGAAGACTGGAGTAATGATGCTGAAAATTCAGCTTTGTCTTTACAGAATAAATTACATTTTAAAATATGTTAAAATAGAAAAAATGTATTTTCAATTGTAATAATATTTCACAATATTACTGTTTTTACTGTATAATTGCTCAAAAAAAGTAAAAAGACTTCTTTCAAAAACATAAAAAATCCTAATTATTCCAAACTTTTGACCGATGTAAATATATCAGGTAAATGATCTTTAAAGTATCTGTGTATGTGTGGGTGTGTTTGTATGTGACTGGATTTGTGTGTTAGTTTAATCCATATTCTAAACGAATTGTTTTAACAATAAGCATGTGTTGTCTGTGTTTAGGCTGAAGTCTTTGGATGAAGGTATGGATGTTCATTTGAAGAAGCAGCAATCCAGAACCAAATGCATGCGGCAGCTTCTTAAACCCCTGAGGGAGGCTCACTGTCTGAGCTTGGCATGACATCTGCCGAGGTATGTGACGGTCTGAATTATGCATAATTGTGACCATTGAGAGGGTATGTGTGTGTGTGTTCACTCTACAAGTATTTGGACAATTTTGTTACCTTGGAACATTATGTACTTTTGTGCGAGAGAAAGAGATGTGTATGTATGCTAGAGAAAGAGAGATTTAATAATTCAACAGAGTTATAATTGGCTCAGTCTCACCTCAGAAAATCAGCGCTGAATCACACTATCTGTACAGAATGTCCCCTCGCAACTCTTTACAGCACCAATGTGTGCGTGCAATGGATTGAAAGACTTTAAATCTTAAATCCAATCCTATTAAAGGAATAGTTCATGCAAAAAAGAAAATGGTTAAAGTCATTATTACTCATTTGCATGTCATGTCATTCCAAACCCATATTATAATAGTTTTTCATGGAGCACAGCACACACAAAAATTTATATATATTTATTGTGTGTGTGTGTGTGTGTGTGTTCCATTGAAAAAATGACAGCATATTCAGGATTGGAATGACATGTTGACTTAATAATTTTAGAAATTACATTTTTGGGGTGAAGCGTTCTTTACACCAAGAACCAAGCTCCCGTCTTCAACTGTCTGGAGAAAAAATATAAATGAATAAAAAACAGGCCCCACTCTAAACTCACACAATTGGCTGAGAGCTGCCTCAGAGTGTTGTGATTGGCTAATGTGCAGGCAGCAGTCAAGGGGTTTTGCTGTTTACAGAGCCTGTGTGATTTTTCAGAGCTCCTATTTCAGTGGTATCTGACAGCAGGGACATGTCATGTGTGCAATTCAAATAAATTGCTTACAGCAGCTTTAAGATGCAACATTTTTTTTTCTGAATAAAAGTGCTGGTCTGTGCAGAACTTGCCACCACAATGCTACAGTATTCTGGGCTTTGCTTTGTGGTTGCTACGGTGTTCTGAGTGGTTCTAGGCCTGTTGCTATGCAATTTCTTAGTGTTCTTAGTGGTTGCTATGGTGTTGCACAAGTCAAAGGAGCCCATCCGTGATAGGCTATTTGTGATATTTAATTTCCTAACTATGTCTCAGGTCCCTCTTTCTATGTAACTATAATAGAAGGATGTAACTGTAAAAACTGACCAGTGATTCTAGGGCTGTTGTCACAGTTTAGAGAGAATGGCACAGTTTAGTAAATGGCCACTAGAGGCAGCGGAATCCATTTTATTCATATCTTTATATATACAGAGAACCAATCTCTCATATCAGTGATTCACAACCAGGGGTACATGTACATGCTTAAAATAAAATAAAATAAACAAAATTATTTAATTTATTTCATAGAAATGTGTATGTGTATATATTTTATATATATATATATATATATATGTATAGTAAGGACATCACAAATCCATTCAAACTTCAAACTTTGATGTCCATGCTCTTAAATAAAAGCACAATCTTGAATTTTTATTTTAAACAGAGAAACAGTCTAATGATTTTGCTGATAATGCAAAATACTATATAGAGTTTAAATTTAAATGGAACAGATTTCTGGCCACATGCTGTGCAGTTGGAGATATACTTGAGCGTCAATGATGGGTACATAAGACAAAAAAAACGTTTGGAAAATACTGACTTATATGATTGACCTGCATTTAGATAATTTGTTAGTTGATCAGTTTCTTTGTTTCATGTAACTCCTAAACAAGTTAGTGGTTTGGTTTGGATTTTTTATCTCATATGTTTCTGTGTGTGCCTGTGCCTCTTCAGCAAGTCTCTACAAAGTATTCTTGTGCAACATGTACAGGAGGTGCGCTTAAAAATTCAAAAGAGCTGACCTGAAGTTCAGAACTGTGGAATGTGCTCCTTTGAACATTTCTGTTGAAGAATTCACAAGCAAGAAGTGTGTGTGAATAGTCAACGTGGGTGTCTCGCTTCTCCATTTATCCGTGTGCGGTCTTTGTCTCCTGCCTTTACTCCAGCAGCTAAAGAACGTGATCTGTTATCTCTATTCAGCTCTTAATGTCAATGAGTTCTGAACACAAAAGAGACTCGTATCTACAGGAGAACTGTGCATGTGTGTGTGTGTGTATGTGAATACAGGAATCAGCATATCCTGACCTCTGTTTATGTGTGTGTGTGTGTGTGTGTGTGTGTGTACAGTGCATGCAGTTCAAGTGATGTCATAAGACAAGTGAATGATGGACAAAATCCCCCAGATGGACATGCATCCCATATACAGAAACAAACACACACACCTACACATAGAGATAGAGTCTTAGAGACAAGAAAGGACAGGAAGATAGAACAGAGGAGACAGAAAAATTAGAGAATGAGAAGTGGAGAGGCAAGCATAGGATACAAAGTATCCTTACGCAACTTACACAAACAACTCTATAGTACAATGTCTATAAGGGCATATTCCATAGTAATGTTGTCTTCAGTGAACAAGTGTGTAAGTCAGCAAGAGTTAATGAGGTGGAGAGAGAAAAAATAATGGGTATATTATCAACTAAACGCTCCCATATATCCCTGCTACTAGAGGAGGAGTTTTCATGTTTTTGTAGATGGGTAAGAAAGCCTGGGATAGAACAGTACGACTTTAGCTGGAAAATGGACTGGAATCATTCCTTTTTTTTAAGTTAATACCTTTATTCAGTAAGGGTGCATTTAATCAAAATTGACAATAAAGACATTTATAATGTTACAAAAGATTATTTCAAATAAATGCTGTGCTATGACTTTTTTATTCATCCTTAAAAATGTGTAATGGTTTCCACAAAAATACTGTTTTCAACATTGATAATAATAATAAGTGTTTCTAGTGCACCAAATCAGCATATTAGAATAATTTCTGAAGGATCACGTGACACTGAAGATTGGAGAAATGGCTGCTGAAAAATCAACTTTGCCATCCCAGGAATAAATTGTATTTTAAAATATATTAAAATAGAAAACAGCTATTTAAAATTGTAATAATATATATTTTTTAATTTTAATGTATTTTTGATCAAATAAATGCAGCCTTGGTGTGCATAAGAGTTCCTATTTCTTTCAAAAACATTAATAAATCGTAACTACCCCAAACAGTAGTCTATATATTCCAAATCCTTGGAAACTTGTTTGAAAACATACATTATTTTTAGTGCAGAAATAACATTTCACCTTTAAACAGCAAACCGCATACATACATTTGACTGTCTCTTGAGTGTTTTTGCATCAGCCAGTGTATACTGGTGATAACACTGTACAAGCAGAGGTTATGCCCTCAGGAGAGGATTGACACACACACAAACTTTCTCACTCTCTCTCTCTCTCTCTCTCTCTCTCTCTCTCTCTCTCTCTCTCTCTCTTTCTTTCAGAACCATGGACAGCTCTAAGCGAGAAACACGATTGGTTGAGAGACATGAGGGATGAGAGAGAGAGTGAGATGGAGCAAGAGAGAGAGAGAAGATCACCAGGGGCCGGAGTGTGTAAGCAGTGAGGGCTGGAGGGAAGGAGATCAGACAGCAAAAAAGAACGTAGAGAGGCAGAGAGAAAAAAAGAAGGATAGAGGAACTAGAAGAAAAGACAGATGCTATAGCTGGTCTTTTTGCCTACTGACGCCCAAGCTGGGTTCATCTCTGCGTGTGTGTGTGACGCGCACGGGGTTTGTGTGTGTGCTTGTGACGGCAACCGCAGCCACAGCAGCAGCAGGGGGAGGACAGATCAAAGAGATTGTAGGACATGATGCATTTAGCTGCCTAACTTCTCTGCACACACACCACAGCTGGCTAAACAAGAACACGCTCATACTACGCGCATCTGCACGCAGCCCACCCCACACACACACCACGTGTGTGTGGGGACAGCGCAGATGAGGCAACCACCGAAGGGAGGTGTGGATCTTTCCAGAAGCGTTTGGTAGGGTGAAAGGACAGCCTTGGTGGTCGTAGCCCAGCAGGAGCAGTCGTAGGTGGGGAAGGGTCGAACCGCTGACTGCCACCACCACCGCCATCTTCGGTTTTCTTCAGAGCTCTGGAAATGCCAAAGATGGACATGTCCTTCATCCTTCTCTTCCTCACGCCAGTGTGTGTTTCCTCCGTGCTGCGCTGCTGTCGCCGGGCTTGTCTGCAGGGGGATTTGATATTGTGCTGTGTTGAGAAACGCACACACTGAACACACCTGGAGATCAGCTGTTCCGGGAGAACAGATTCACTGATACCGTGAGTGTAATTATGTGTGTGTGTGTGTGTGTGTGTCCATCCAGATGTTTTGCTTTGTCTCATTTCCATCTCATCCTTTTCCTTATCAGTTCTTCATCATCTGTATGACAGCAAGAGTTAAACTGAGCATCAACGGCTCGTATGGGATCCAAAACAGTATGTTACCCACAATTCCCAACTACATCTTCAGATTCATTCATGATTTAGCCTCTTTTTTGACATTTGTACAGATACATCTTTACATAACGTTTCGATGAAATGACTTAGAATATTTTCAATTCCATCTCATTCTTTTCCTTATCTTCATCAGTTCCTCATCACCTGTGTGACAGGAAGAGTCAAACTGAACATCAATTGATCATACAGGATCCAAACTAGCATATTACCCAAAATTCCCAACTACATTTTCAGATTCATTCATGACTCTTTTTTTGACATTTGTACAGAATGGGATCTTTACACAACATTTCAGTGAAATGACTTGGAATCCAAAAAATAAAATCATGTCATCATGTCATTTCAAACCTATTTGACTTTTTTTCTGTGGAACATAAATGAAAAATGACCAGTGTTTTTGGTCCATACAATGAAAGTCAATGGGGTTCAGTGTTAGAACCTAAGTGTTCTTCAGAATATCTTCTTTTGCATTGTATGGAAAAAATAAAAGTTAGTCAGGTTTGGATTAACATGAGGGTGAATAAATTAAACAGAATTTTCATTTTTGGGTGAACTATCCCTTTTAATGAGTGTGTGCTGTGTGAGAATCCCTACATCCAATTGGTTCTTGGTGTATTCCAGTGATTATCTTGTGTTTCAATGATTCTGGATCTACTCACGTTGGGTGTGTTGTGTGGTTTTGAAGACTATTTCTATTCCTCAGTTATGAATTGGCACTATTAATGTAGTGTGGTGCAGAGGAAACCGTGAATTACAGAGTAATGGAATGAATAAGGAAGCAAAACTCCACTCACCGGGATCCATTGATGTGGTGCTGTGGTCTCGTTGACCTATTTTATGTGTGTGTGTGTGTGTGTGTGTGTGTGTGTGTGTGTGAACGCCAGCAATGGAAATGTGGCATCTTGCCACCTCATTACTCTGAAAAATAGATTTAGTGTTAGATGTTTTATTAAAATACATACGTAAATGGTGATAAAACATAATTGTGAAATATGATCCATCTGTGGCAACCATCTACAGAGTAGAAGAGACGAATATCGTGTTTCATGCTTTCGGCATTATATGAGACACACACAAACACACACATGGTGGGGATATCATGCCTGCCATTGTAAAGCAGAACTTATGCATCTTCAGCGCAGAATTAGGTTCTCAACTTCCTGCATTATGTCAGCGCACTAGGATACTGTTGCCTGGAAACCCACAGTTCCTTCTCCTCACGTTCCGTTTATAAAATACAGCTGTGTGTCCCTGTGTATGTAAGAGTGTGAGGGCATCTATGGGCATGTGCAGGTGTGTGTGTGTGTGTGTGTGTGTTTGTGCATGCTCACATGGGTGTGCACAGAAGAGGGTGAGAGAAGTTAAATGGAGGAAAGGCAGCTGTGTAGGTGGGATTGTGACTAAGGAAAGGATGGAGAGAGAGGGAGACAATCTGAGATTATAATCTATATTAAGACATGCTGAATAATACAACAGAGAACAGCGCACTGGATGACATCTTCACAAAGTTATAAAAATAAACTTGACATACTCTTTCATGCACATACAACTAGGCCGAAAATCATTTCTCTTTATGTACAGTGTACAGTGTTTGAGAGCATGTAGAAAAAAAGCAGTAGGATGGAATAAGGCCTGAAACTGGCACATAATGTTGGGCCAGATGTTACCACTGTGTGCATGTAATGCTAAGAAACTGACTGATCTTACTAGTCTCAACCTATATACTTGTTTACTTTGTGGACAAAATTGTCCCCAGAAGTTGGATGGATGATAGATAGATAGATAGATAGATGGATAGATGGATAGAATCTTAAAACATTAGAACAATAGTATGATGGATGGATGGATGGACGGACCAACAGATAGATAGATAGATAGACAGACAGACAGACAGACAGTGGATAATGTGATTCTATTTTCTTCTAGGCTCTGTTAGTCTGTGGTAATTATAATTAATTTGATATGTAAATAATATATATTTTTTGTTCCTCATCATCATTTTAGGTATATGTAAACATGCTAGCTCTTGCCCTTTACCAGCAGTGAATCATGCTCTTCAGTGTTAAAGGATAACATATTCCCCTGAGAACATGCCATTATGTGTGCGTGTGTGTGTGTGTGCATACGTCCCACCTGTACCTCCAAATTTAATTGTTTTTTTTATAAAGAACAAGCTCTCAAGAGGACGGAATGACATTGTGTGTGAGAAACTCAAGTCTTTCTCTCTCGCTCTCGCTCTCTCTCTTTCTGTCTGTCTTCCAGGCAGTCTCTCTGCTGTGCTGAAGGATGGATTCAGGGGAAGACGAGTGCACACATTTCCTGCAGTACGTGGAGGACAGCAGTCTGAGGGCATATGACGAGCTGGTTATCCAGAACGCCTCTGACATCGCCCGAGAGAGCGACCGCATCCGCAACCACACACACTGGACATACCTCCACGAGAAAAACCAGAAGAAGAGACGGCAGGAGGAAGCTATCAAGAGGTACACACACACACACACACACACACACACATACACAGCTAAGGAGAGACTTATTTATGTGCGAATACTGCACATAATAATACTATTGGCTGTTACTATTGTTCATACTTAGGGATTTGAACACATTTCTATATCTAAGTAAACAGTGCTTGTCCTGCACTGTTTTTGCTACCTATTACTTCTAATCAGACTTATATTTTTCACCTGGCAAACAATAAAATAGGCAAAAATATCCCATAAATGAACACTGAAGGATATCTACACTCTTAATTAATTGTATGCCTCATAATTAATTGTATATATTAAATGAATTAACAACTATATATTAAATGAGTTAATGATTAATTTTGTGATTCTAGAAGTGAAGTTCTATATTTCAGAACTGTATGTTCTTCAATAAAGGAAATAGTTATTGAGGGAATATTAAAAAAATATGATTTCAGTTCACATCTTGTTATTATGTGTAGAATTTAGAATTTTAATTTAGATTAGAGTTTGATTATTTTAATATATTAAAAACAATTTATTAGTTTAAGTACTTTTAAGTTAGTCACCTATATGTGCAAAGTGAGCGAGAGAGAGAGCCAGGGAGATAAAGGGAAATAAAGCACAAGTATTTCTAAGTATATTAAATGATATTAAAGTAAATAGGGTACATTTTAATTCATATATAATATATAGCAAATCTTGGACGGGTGATTGTTTATATAGTCGTAAAATGTAAACTGCATTATCGCAGAGCTCTATATATAAAGTCAGATATATTTTATATCCAATTTTATCCGCATACATACAATATGATAGCAAACATATAGCCTATTTTTTATTTTATTGCTAAATGTATCTATATTGTCACTCAGCTCTTTATATAAAGTTGGATATATAAGTATCCGCATACATACAGTATGCTTGCATAGGGCGATATATAGTATATAGCATATCTCACTTGATTGCTTATCGTTGCACAATGTAAACTATATTATTGCTACATGCAACTATAATGCATGAAGATATTAAGATATAAACATCATCACAATTTTGTGTAAAGCTATTTGACTTGACTTTCATTTAATTTTGTATTTAACACATTCCTCTACCCTCTCATTTTTGTTTTCATTCCTCGTTTCCTCTTACTTTTAAGCACTTTTGTGTTTACCAGCAACTTGTCCTGTCTCAACCCCCTCATTTTCTCTTCCGCTGCCCCTTTAACACTACATTTCCTCCTGTCTGTACCCTGTAATCGAACCTCCAGTTCTCTCCTCCACTTTAGCATCTCGCTGAGAGGTCGGAGTCATGGCCCTCTTTTCATTCAGCTTGAGACACTCTTGCCACAGTAATGGGGCGTAATTGGAGTGTTCTTTATACGGAGGGGAGGTCAATGACACACACAGAGCGATCGAGTTCATCTGTGTCTCCCTCTCTCTGAGGTGTTTTAGTGAGATTAAACAATCAGGATTACAGAATGCAGATGAAATTTCATTAGCGTAACTCATGAAAGAGGATCAAAACACAGGCACATATTCATGGGTTTCAGTCACGTGACTTTTTTGTTGTGGCCGCCATCTTTAGGACCTTGCGTAGCCTCTCCTTGGTGATCAGAAACCAAAATAACACTTAAACAACAACGGAAAACAATGGTATTAAAAAAAAATAGACACTTTAGGATTAGATCCTTATTTAATGTCAAGCGAACTGCTGACTCCACTAAAGTCTAGTGAAAACTTACCAATTTGACGTTTGCTGGCTATTTACCTCTACCTCATACACAATCCCTCTCCGTACACTCGGGCCATTTTCAGTTAAATTTTCACCTGCTAAGAAACTTGTCCATCGGCCCGGATCCATCTGCAGCACCCGGCCTGGATGCTTGCGTACTCACTTTCAGATTCTGGGCCGAATTAACCGGACCAGATGCGACAGCCGTGACTTGCCGACACTGCGGCATTCAAGCCGGACTCGGCCGTTGCGCAGCATGCCAGACTTGGCACAGTTGCATTTCTATATCTACTGTACTGTTCATTAATATTTCATTTAAAATTAATAACGTTACCTAGACAAAACGTTTACTTTCATTTTAATTATATAGATTATAATACATAAATAACATGACTTAAATCTATAAACATCTCATTATTATGAAAGCAATTTTAAAGTCCATTAAATAACTAGCTTGACCAAGCTGGCATGAGGAAAATTTATTTACAAATCTTACAAATGTTGGCCGCACCACTGTGTGACGTCACATGAAATCCATGAATAAACAGTGACAGTGGGAGGGCCTAAAGTCACACCTCCTCATCCTGGAGAAGGAAAAACAGGGTCTGTCACCATGGAGACAGAGGGGTGAGTTTCTATGGCAACAGTGGGCTTGGCCCTCATCTCCCTTTCGTCTCTAAATTCAGACTGCTAGCCCCTGAGGACACATGCACACACTCCCTTAAAACACACACAACAAAAGGCAGGTTTGGATGTGTCACTCAAATGTTATCACACACATAGATACACACACTGAGAGAAACCTGGCCAAGGACACACACAACGGAAAATCTGGATCTGATGACCTTAAAGGGCCTAAATAACACCATAAATCCTGTTACAACTCACCTCACTCTCATATATGAGTGTGTGTGCATGTTAATGAGGCTTAAAATGAATTTGAGTATGATTGGATTGGATTGGGAAATGAATATGAAATTATAGGCACAAATATTCTATAAACACACCTATATTTGTTTCTCTGTATACATAAATATAATACACAGAGATATAAGTAGGTTTTATGAGTTGTTTTATAACATATTTCAATTAAGGCAAACAAACTTTCTTTGTTGTGCTGGTAAAACAGGTTGGTGAGTCTCACTAAGAAATGTCCAAGTTATATTTCACCCTGAAAATCATTTGAAAATAATAATAAATTATATTCTGCTATGACGTCTTTTTATTTATTTATTTTTGTTTTTAGAAAAGATTATTTTCAGAACATTAGCACAACTATTTTTATGTCTTGTACTGTAATACAGAAATGAAAAAAAAAATCATAATGATAAAATAAATAATAAATATAAAAAAATATTTATATAATATATATATATATATAAATAATAAAAAATATTATAAAATACAAAAATAATGATAAACATTAACTTTACAATTATACAACAATTTACATTTTGACTATAACATCATTTTTTTACATTCAAGTAATGAGAATGGTCTTTGTTACACAACAGTAGGCTAATGAGAATTGGGGGAGGGGTGGATGTGCTTAATTGTCTTGAAAATAATGTCATAATTAAATGTACAGATTATAATTCACCATGGAAATCATCTGAAAATAATAAGAAACTTTATTTTGCATAAAGAAAATAAAGTTAATTTTAAGACCATTAAGCTTTTTTCAATGCAGCATTATTTTTTAGAACATTAACATAACAATTTTCATGTCATTACTGTAATACAGTAATGAAAACCATTCTGTCCAGATGCATTTTCATTTTTTGTAAACTCATAATAATAGTAGTAGTAATAATAATAATAATAAACGAATAATAATACAAATAATATTAAATATTATAAAATGCAAAAAATAATGAATAAATATTAACTTTAAAAATGTACTTTTGTTTAATTTTCAGGTTAACTGTTATAATTAATTTTGCAATCTGCACATATTTTGCATTACAGTAATAAGATATTTTTGACAACATTAGGCTAATGACAATTGCGAAAGGGGGTCTCGCTTAATTGTCATGAAAATAATCATAATGCAAACAGTCTTACTGGTTCTAAAAATAAGCTTCATTTTCATTATGGAAAATACAATTTATTAATTTTTTTTATTTAACTTTTAATATTTGGATAAAAAATAACCTGGACATTTCTTGTCAGTTGTTAGATTCATTCTAGTAGTGTGCCTGTGTTTGTGTACATGCTGTTTGCATCACAACTGTATAGGAGAAAGAGGAAGTGAACTGTTTAACACCGCTTTTAGATATTAATGATAATTCATGTTCAATAAATTGCCTGGAAATAGTTTTGACATGGTTGCCATAGCAGCAGCCAGAAGCCCTGAAAGCAATTTGGTGTCTAATGCAATGGTATCGTCTATGCTGACATCAGTCACTATGACCTGATGTAAACATCAACAACAAAAACGAAAGGGAAATGCTACAGAAAGGGGGTGTTTGGGGCATTGACATATAAGTGAAGGTCAAGGAAAGGTCACTTTGATTGGTGCATTACCTTGGTGGACAGAGTGCATGTGTTAGATTGATAGAGAGAGAGAGAGAGAGAGAGAGGAAAACAGTCACATTAATTTAGAGAGCTGTCTCTGGATGAGAAGTCAAGACAAGACAAAGAAAAAAAGGTGAAAGGGATGAAAAGGCAGACAGAGACTGACAAAAATATTTAAAAATGATTCAAACCATGCATGGAAAAAACATTGCAGAATGAAGATTGGAGACAAGGAAGAAAGGATGAGAGGTTGATGATTTAGAGGAGGGCTGATGGGTGTAAACTACTGGACAGGCAAAAACAGAAGTTTATTTACTCAGCTCTGATCAATACAGACAAATATAACACATCAGTACTGCACACACACACACACACACACACACACACACACACACACACACACACGTATAGACAGCATATACAGAGCAGCTTCAGGCACACCTGCATCTTTCTGTCCATTGAGATTAGTTTGTGTTTGAAACAGAAAGATTTAGTACAAAACTGTCAATGCTGTATATGGATGCATGTATGTGTGTACAGTATTTCACGTTCATAGTAGTGGGCTAAATTCATGCATCCTCTATATCTAAGTATATAGGCAAACACTGCTAACTAAATGCTAGCCACTTTTATTTCCATTAAATAAATAGTTCACCCAAACATGAACATTTCCTGAAAATATACTCTCTCAGGCCATCCAAGATGTAGATGAGTTTGTTCGTCTGAACAGGTTTGTAGAAATGTAGCATTACCATTGCTTGCTCACCAATGAATCCTCTGCAGTGAATGGGTGCCGTCAGAATGAGAGTCCAAACAGCTGATAAAAATGCACAAATTTGTGTTTGTAAGAAACAAATCTATCACTAAGATGGATGCAAACCATTGCTTCTGGCTCTATCCATAATTTTCCTTTCTCATGTGAAAAAGTAATCTTGTCTGAATCAGGAGAGAAATATGCACAGATTAAGCACTGTTTACAAGCGAAAACAGTCCGAAACAGTTCTAATCAAATATGTCGGTGGATTTTGATATGAGAGATCAACAGGACTGGAGGAAGCGTTATTATGGATTATGGACTTGCATGCCAGAAGCGACGGTTTAAAGTTAAAATGACTTAATAATGGATTTGTTCCAATTCACAAGATGTTAACTGATTGACTGGACTCTTGTGGATTATTGCAATGTTTTTATCTGATGTTTGGACTCTCATTCTGATGGCACCCATTCACTGCAAGGTGGTGAGCAAGTGATGTAATGTTAAATTTCTCCAAATCTGCTCTGATGAAGAAACAAACTCATCTACATCAAAAGGTGAGTACATTTTCTGCAAAATTTCATTTTTGGGTGAGCTATTCCTTTATATACTTTAGCTTTGGAAATCCAAGCTTTGCCCTACTAACCACTATTCCCATGACCTTTAACCCTTCACATGGACACATTTGATATTCTGTCAAGGAAGAGACTTTCCATATAAATCCATCTATTGATTTATATTGAGCTAATTATATTTTATATCTCCTAACCCTACCCTTAAACCCTCACACAAACCTTTCAGCATTTTCATGAAGACTTCATTTATTATGTTTATTAATCTATTTTCCTTGTGAGGGCCATTAGCTGCTCCCCACAATTTAAGTGATTTCAGGTTTTACAACCTTTTAGGGATATTTGCTCCACACAACGCAGGCGAAACCTGACACACACGCACACACACAGTCAGCAAACTAGTCAGCATAAACTAGGCTATGCTGGTCTTGTCAGCAGGAATAGTAAGCACTACACTTCTATGCTAATGTGAACATCCATCAATGAAGTGATCAAGTCACCATAATGATCTAGTCTAGTCTAGTCAGCATCATTACACCAGTCTTCTATGTCACTTGATCCTTCAGAAATCATTCTAATATGCTGATTTGCTGCTCAAAAACATTTCTTATAATTATCAATGTTGAAAACAGTTGTGCTGTTTGTTGAACGTCTGATACATCTTTTATCAGTACTCTTTGATGAATAGAAAGTTCAAAATAAACTAGAAATCTTTTGCAATATATAAAAGTCTTTACTGTCACCTTTGATCAATTTAATGAATTCTTAATTCAATAAAAGTATACATTTCTTAATATTTTGAACGGTAGTGTAAAAATCATGGACAAAGTACAAATGAGAAGACAGAGGTAAAACGCCATTCTTTCAGACATTTTCAGACTTTTTTTTTTTTTTTTACATTTGCTGGTGATTTAGTCTTTCAACCGAAGCCTCAATTGGATTTTTGTAATGGTCATTACCATTACAGTTTTAATTGTTTCATCACATTAATCAGCATATGAAAAAGTAAAATAAGTGACTGATTGGCCATTTGGTAATATTATTTTCCTCTAAAAATGTCAGAGTGAAAAGAGAAAGGAAAGAAAAAACGATGACTGGTCACTCATGACAGTGTGAAGTGTGACCACTGAGAGAGAGGGAAAAATTGTAGACGATACTAGAAAGACAAGACGGATGACAAAACACATGGATGAAAGGATGCAAGGAGAGAAGCAGAGAGACAGGCTGTGGAGAGATGAGGGACGCTGGTGCAGTGAGGTTGGCAGACAGACTCTCAATCATTCTTTATGAAGCACCACAGCACCACGCCCTCCCCTCTGATTACATACTCACAATATATGTGTGTGTTTTCTGAGTGAATGGTTACTTAAAGCCAACGCTAGTAAATCCTGTCTGCCCTTTCCGTTAGTATGATTAGTTTTCCTCCAACAGAGAGAATTTGAGAGACAGCAATTGAACTGACTGCCCCCTTCTCTCTCTCTCTCTCTCTCTCTCTCTCTCTCTCTCTCTCTCTCGAACTCAATTTTTATAGGATATTCGGTGCAGAAATCATCTTAAAATCCAGCCAAATTGCTCTGAATTGGATTATGCAGAAATGACTTTTAGGCAAGATAGATTCATGAAGTTATGAGGGAATGGATAGATGGATGGAGGGGATTCTCCTTTCCTTTGTAACATTCTCACATTACAAATGTAGAATATTTTGCCACATTTATATTGCTAAAGCTGCGTACAAAATAAAATATGAAACATGTTTGAAACCATTGAGAATTAAATAATCTCTATACAGGAAAACAAAGAACAGAGATGAAAGTTAGCTTTTACAAGATTATCATAACCCTCCACTACAAAGTCTAATATATATATATATATATATATATATATAAAGGATGCCAAAGCTAAATGTTTATCAGCAATTACTTTAGATTTCAGTGTCATATGATCCTTCAGAAATGATTTATCTCCCAATTATTATTAATATTCTGATTTCTTATAATAAACATTTCTTATTCTTTTCTTATTATAATAAACATTTTATGCTGAAAATGGTTATGCTGCTTAATATTTTAGTTTCTTCAGGATTCTCTGATGAATAGAAAGTTCAAAAGAACAGCATTTATTTGAAATAGAAATCTTTTGTAAC
>NW_015538055.1:3577642-3616479 GCF_001515605.1 Sinocyclocheilus anshuiensis
ATATTAAATGTCTTTACTGTCACTTTTGATGAATTTTTAGGTGTCCTTCCAAGTCATTTTTAGATCACAACACATAGCCTACTAATTTTATTTGCATGAGAATTTTTCCGGTTCTAAATGTCCACAAACATCCTCCCTGATCTCTGATCTGCCTGAATTAAAATCCCTCTGACCTGTGCTATGTTTGTTTGTTTGTGGTATTCATTGTGAATTCACATTAATGAATGCTGGACTAGTACAGCAGCACATTAATCTGTAATAGAATATTAATCTGTGCTGGTTTGCTTCATTTTGCTCTGTTCTGGAACAATGTCTGATGCTTAAATCCGTCCAGGTTTCAGGAAGTATATGGGGTTCATAGACAGGTGCAAGTGTAATACTTTGTGAAATTCTATCTTCAGGATTGGTGAGGATGTGGCCCGTGTGACAGAAGGAGGGGGCTACGCAGGCAAACACTTTCGTATGGGCTTCATGACGATGCCGGCCCCTCAGGACCGTTTTCCTCCTCCCTGCGGGCCAGGATTCACCGTACGCTCGCAGTCTCTGCACTCAGTGGGAGGGGGAGAGGATGAGGGGAGTCCCACCTCGAGAAAACAGCCTCCGCCCAAACCCAGACGAGATCCCAACACCAAACTCAGCATCTCCTCTGAGACAGTCAACACTGGGCTTAGCATGGGGAAAAGCGGGAAGGAAACAGAGAAGTGTGACGGTAAATATGTGTGCACGCAATACGTTAACACTAATGCTTCTAGCTACTGTATGCAAGCTTGATTTTGTGCTTGGAAATGTGTCGGAACGCGATGGTAATACCATGGTACCGTATCCAAAAAAAAAAAAAAAAGTGAGGTGTTAGTGAGGTGATCTCTCTCCTCTCCTGCTCTTTCACTCTCAGTTAAACATCATATAAGTGAACATAATTGACCATAAAAAACACCTTAATATTGTGAAATGCTACAATACAACAATATTACAATTTAAAATTGCTGTTTTCTATTATAATAATTTTTTTAAGTTTTGTTTTTCTGAAATATTATTATGATTTAAAATATATTAACAGAAAACTGTTGCAGTATTTAAAATTATAATAATATAATTTAACAAAATAAATCTTTCTTTAAGATATATTAAAATAGAAAACAGCAGTATTCAATTGTAATATTTTACAATTATATTTAATAATATATATATAATTATAATAATAATATATAATTATATAATTATAATAACTGGAAAAGTCAGCTTTAAGAAATAAGTTAAGAAAAACTTTAAAATATATAAAACAGGAAAGAAATATTATTACAATTTTAAATACTTTGAACTGTTTTCTGTTTCAGTATAATTTAAAGAAAGTTAATAGTTCTTTTACTCCTGTGATGCTCAAGCTGAATTTTTAGCACATGATCACATTATCCTTCAGAAATCATTCTATTATGCTGATCTGGTGTTCAAGAAAAAAAAAGTATGAATAGGATTGGAGAGATGCAAAAGGAGAAAAAGACAAGAGCTTAAGGGGGAGCTGTAACATAGCCACATATTTATAGCCTAATAAAATATATTCAAATCAAATGTATTTACTGTTAGTATTAGTGTAGGCCTACTTGTTTTTTTATTATAGCCTGTGATAATTAATACATTACAAAAACACTGTAAAAATAAAAAAAAGTTCATCCCACTCCTCTATTATTACGTCTACTACTACCATCGCTTGGATTACAGCATCACATGCCTTCATGTTGAACATGATTTTTCTCCAATGAGGGGGAGGAAGGGGCGGAATTTGTTTGATGAATTACACTACAGCAGTTATATTGTTGCACTGATTGGCTATTAACTGTGAGCAGACAAAAGTTGTGTTTGACCTGAAGCGGCGCTGCACAGACCAATCGGTGTTTGACATCAAATTCCAGCAAGAGCGATTCGAAAGCATGCAGAACCGTCTGCTCTCTAGAGTTCTTGCGGTACTTTGATGACAAACACTGATCGGTCTGTGCAGCCCCGCTTCAAGCTGAACACACCTAGACTGTCAATCAATGCATTGGAGAACACAGCAAACATAAATGTAAACAAAGTTGCTTGTCAGATTTTCCAAACAAGCAACCATATTTTTTAAAATAAGCCCAAAAAAACACGACCCGGGATTTTTTTACACAACTTAACAAAAAAAGAAGCCCAAAGTCGCGTATTATAAGCAGACTTGGCAACTCTGGTTTTGAATGGGGAAAAATACAATGCTCAATATGGCCACTCTATTGAAGGAAGCCCCGCCTTCTGAATAAAAGAGCCAATCAATGATCAGTATAAGTGATTGTGTCACTGCAGCTGCCGCAAATTCCCTTTAAGGCAAGACATTTCACTCGGCGGCCATCTTTGAAACACCTCTCGGGCATGCAAGTGCAGCTCCTATCTCTTTGAATGGGGAAACATTAAATTCTCCAAAACTGTTCGCCAAGCTTGTGATTAAATTTCATATTTGAAATCACCAAAGAAATCTGACAACAACTGATCATAAATGTTGTTTATTTTGCTCAAATAACATCAGAAAAGCATCTTTTTCGGGCTAGACCAGCCAGTCCTAAGCGTGCATCTCAGAAGCTGAATGTTTCTATAGCAACTGATACTTAAAGGGACTTTGATTAATATTAAGGACACTATAGTAGACATGGTGAAAACGGAATAATTTCTGCTGTGGTGCAGCTCCAAAGAAAAAATGGTAAACAGTCGTTCAGTTGAAGTCAGTTCAGCGTTGATTCTGTTCGAGTATTGGACACGCTTGTTCTATCTATTTGTATTGAAAACATGCTTGTTCTTAACATGATTGTTCCTTCGCGTTGCTCAATAGCTAATTACCCTCCTCCATCCCCAGCTCCTCCTCTCGTCCAGTGAGGATTCGGCCTTCTGATTCCCCTTTGAATCAAACAAATTTCTAAAATGTGTACATTAAATTATTGACCATTAATGATATCTGCAATACATTTATGTTGGTTCTGTTCTGTTTACCCTAGGGGGGTTATCGCTGCTCTCCCTGCTCTTATCCATGTTAGGCTGCATGGATATGCAGGGAGTTCTTGCCCAGAACCAATCCAAACTGTATGCTAATTGTCAATCATCTTTGACAAAAGTGGTCCTGCAGAATTTACATTTTTACTATTGTGAAATATTATTTAAAACAACATGCATTCTTTCTATTAAAACACACACATATATTACTAAAAACACCTAAAACATCTATGAAAAATTGCTTTCACACAGAGCTATAATAAAAACCAATACTGCCATTACGGTAATGCACACATAGATAAATGCTATCAAACGTTATTTGAAACAAGCAGTTAACATTTTTACTATTTTTACTCAAAACTCCATATTAATTATACACTAATCTGAATATTAGTTGTTTTTAATTTCTGAATATTTGGGTGTAAGTGCTCCCACTCAGTGACAGTTTAACAGTTATGGTTCTGCCTGAGGCAAGCAATAGCATTACCAGGGTGGCTATCGAGTGGACTGTCTTGCTTTGAGAAGGACCTGATACACACTTAGCAGCACTGCACTCTTGTTGACTGTAATGAGTCAGTGTCAGACAGTGCAGTCTTTTTACATAATGGAAAATGCCTCACAGATAAAAGGTCACCACACATATATTCGCTTTTACAGACACCTGTAAATATACCCAAGTATCTTTCTAGGAACAGGTGACATCATCTCTGTTGACTGGTCACCCTGAGCCAGCAAAAGCGCTCTCATTGGTCGCCCGCTGGCTGCAGTGTCATTATGAACAGGGCAACCGTTGCCATAGGCAACATTCCCGGCCTAAGTCTTTTACCGGCGGTGACAGCTTCAGACAGAATCGACCAAAACACAGATGATGCCTCTTATAAACAAGTTCACAGCTACAAGGTCAACAAGCAGGAGACTTGAGTCGTGATTCACATTCACAACATGCTAACAAAGATGTAAAACACTGTTCCACTTTGAGTTAACGTCAGAGCAAATCATGTATACACTCTCTGAAAAAAGGTACAACATTTTTACTGGGGCGGATCCCTTTCAAAACCTACTAATATGTACACTTTAGGGATAAATTAATGTACCTTTTAGCTTTTTATACCTTTTTTTCTGAGAGTGCATATTACATATTTCTAATACAAGCTTAAACAGACAAAATAAATGTGCTGGTCTAGGCTGTTTAATAGTATACAGTGAACAAATGCCTCAGAGTCCTTGAATTCCACACACATTAGTCTTCCTTTAACCCTTAACTTGATCTTTACTGATCCCACTCAGAGAGCTGAGCTCATTCAAAGTGCTTTTCTTTCAAATCCAAAGCAGAAGCACACATTACAACATACCTAACCCCACTCCAACACTTGACCTCATTTTACAATGTTGCAACCTCATTAAGAGTACATTAACCCTAAAAACATCAACCGGCTCTTTGCAGTGAAATTTGAAACGCAGCCAACCTCACTGTAATATATACTGTACAGCAAATCAACCCTTTTAGTATATTCACCTTCCAACGCATACAACCATTTTCTATTCATATTTAAAGAGTATTATTCTCACCAAAGCTGCATTTATTTGATCAAAAACGATTTAAAATATCTATTTTCCAATTAAATATATATTTTAAAATGTAATTTATTCCTGTGATGGAAAAGCTGAATTTTCAGGATCATTACTCCAGTCGTCAGTGTCACATGATCCTTCAGAAATCACTATAATATGCTGATTTGATGCTCAGGCAGCATATCTTATTATTATCAATGTTTAAAACAGTTGTGCAGCTTAGTATTTTTTGTGGAAAATGTGATACATTTTTGACAGGATTATATGATGAATATAAAGTTCAAACAGCATTTTTAACATTATGTATTTACTGTCACTTCTGATCAATTTAATGCATCCTTGCTGAATAAAAGTATACATTTCTTAAAAAATAAATACATAAATAATTTTGGAATATATTCATACACACACACAGACACACTCATTTAGTAAATGCTTTATCCAAAATGGCTTTAAGTTCTAGGAAAAAGAACACCCTACCACTTCAAACACATATAAACCTCTTTCCACCAATCTGTTCTCTTTTCTGTTTTCAGATCATACCCAGAGCATATATTTAAAATCATATAGGATCCTGTTGTCTTGATGTCCGAGTAATGATCTATACAGAGAGATTGTGTTTGACTCACTTAGCTTGAGGCTCTGTGGCATTTCCACCACAACAAGGGCCAAAGATTATTCCTCCAGAGGAGCCTCAAAGAGCTCATCATCTCTCCTCCTTCTCTTCTCTCTCTTTCTCTCTTGAGCTCCACACTACATACATTTCCCCCATCTCTCGTTCCTTCTTTACTCTCATGCCTTCATTTCCCACCCCAGTTTGGCACTCTTTCTTGTTTTCCTTATTACTATCCTGTCTTTTATCTCATTTATTGATGCATTGCATTTCTCACAGACCCACCCACTTTTTCTTCTAGCCTTCTTAATTCGTACATTCATGCTATAGAATTGTCTTTCTACTCTTACTGTGGTACAAAGATATAGTATCAGACGGTAATACCATGGAACTGATTGACTACCATGCTCAATTACCATGATATTTACAAGGTACTTCAAAGTAAACTACGGAATTACCATGCTAAATGTCCAAAAACATGAAATAACCATAATACATGTGCAAAAAAAAAAAAATGGTAGTACCATGTTACTCTACATACATTTGATTATATCCCACTTTTTCCTCCATACGACTCCTCTTAATAAAAGCTATGGTGGTACCATGGTACACTGATGCTATCAGATGATAAAACCATGATACTTTGATAAATACCATAGTATTAAATGATTTTCATATTCATAAACATTCTATTTTAACATAAAAGGTGCTTTGCAACTGCACATGTCCAGAAAACATTATCGAAAATTTCTTCTCCGACTTTCTTTTTGCTGCTTGTATACTGTGGTGGTACCATGGTACTTTGATATTTACCATAGTACTGATTGACTACCATGCTCATATTATACCATGATATTTAGGTACTTCAAAGCATACATTGGAATCTCTATATGGTAAATGTGCAAAAATCATGGAATAACCATGGTACATGGTTACACAAAAACACGGTAATTCCACGGTACTCTACATATATTTCCTCCATATGATTCCTCTTACAAAAAATAGTATCAGATAGTAAAGATAGTATCAGATGGTAAAACCATAGTACATAGATATATAGCATAGTATTAAATGATTAACATGGTTACCATATTTACACGGTATTTCAAAACGATCAATACCATGGAATTACTATGGTACATGTCCAAAAAACATGGAAATGCTGTAGTACCATATTTAAAAAAATATTACAACCCTCTTTTTTCCTCCATCTGATCCCTATGATCTTTCTAAGCATATGTGACAGCTTGCTTGTGTATGTTATCCTCTGTGCTGACCTACTGTCAAGAGAATACGTATGTCCTATATATATAGAGAGAGAGAGAGCTACTGACATGCATGCAAAACCTCAATAAATCATGAGCAGTGTTCTTTAAACGGCATCATATTAAACTTAATGACATGTGGCATGTGGCATCCCTATAGGCGTATATCTGTGCGGTATATCTCATTGGTGGGGACTATTTCAACTCTAATTTAGAGGGAGATCAATATAAATGCATTATCGTACACATACAAACACAGATAAGCATATGTATTAAATCAGCAGTGTAATACTAGATAAGAGATCCAGCATTTGCTACATCTTCTATGGGAAACAACAGCACAAGACTGTTTCTGCTTCAAAGAGAGAGGGAGGGACAGAGAGAGAGAAAGAGAGAGGCAGAGTTAGAGAGAGAGAGATGGATGTGCTGTGAGTGGAAGGTACATCATGCACCTGCTGTCCTCTGGAACACAGTGCCCTATATTTTCCCGTGTCACAATCATCAAATTCACTTACAACACACTCACACACACACATGCATTAACATGCTTTCCACAGACATACGTCCACACACCAATGTTTCCTACAGGATTCTGCTTTTGCAGCACTGGCACCAACCATGAAGAGACCTAACAATTTGCTAAACTATAGCAGTACCATTTTTGCGAACATATTATCATTTTAGTTCATTCTGAAAACTAGTTAACCACACACACATTGGTAGTTGCTGCATTGTGTCTCTACACATCTGTATGGATTCATATTTTTGTGGAGGCCTGCACATGACATGCACTAAAAAATAGATATTGTGGCCACAAATGAAGAATTAGCTTTCACAACATATTAATATGTGGCCATTTATTAATTTATTATATTATATAAAAATTAATTATTACTGTATACTTCATATCTTACAATTACATATTAATTTCAATTTTATATCTCAGAATTGCAACTTGATTTCTGACAACTGTAACTTTATATGTTTCTTACATTTGTGACTTTCTATCTCACAAAAAGTATATAATTGATTTAAAACCTTCTTACAAATATATATACAGTATATATATATATATATATAGAGAGAGAGAGAGAGAGAGAGAGAGAGATTTTTATCTCACCTTTACTTTTATTTATACTTTTTGCAAAGTTTATTGAAAATGAGTAAGTTCTGGATTTGCACTTTGTCTTTGTAAATGACTGTCGGTGAACAAAAAGCTTGCACACATAATCATAAAAACATTTATTAAAATCTCATGACACTTGTCTTTGCACTGAGCATGTTGCACTTTTTTGGCCTCTTAATAAAAGCATCTTGTAAGACATTTTTCTATGATTATGCCAGTATTTTATTTTATTATTTTATTTTTATTTGTATTTTATTTTTGCTAGTCTTAGCAAAAGACACACACTCTTCAGTGTGAACACCCATTTAGTGTTGGGGTGCAGTAATTATAATCAACTAAATTTAAAAATAATAGAAGTATATGGGAGGTTCTTACAAGGTGTACAAGTATGTGTGTATGTGTGTAAAATTGCTGAGAGAATGCAAGTCACTGTCCTTGTTCTGTCACTTGGGTCTTTTTCTGAATGATAAGTGAAATCATTTTGTCATTCTTGCTGACTTTTCATCTGTTTATCACAGAGTACCACCACAAAGCTGATATAAACCCGTCATGTCCTTTACATAACATAAACCCATCCACGCACACACACACACACAGGGATCTAGAATCTCTAGAGAATGACGTAATTATAGCTTCAGTAAGCTTTACAGGACATTATAAATTAGCATACATCCCATGCTGCCCCATTAACTATTACAACTTGAGCTTGCTGTTGGCAAGAGACGCACTAATAGACACAAATACAAACACACACACCGCCCTGCTTGAAGATTGCTGGAAGAAACGGGTCAGTCAAGTTGCCCTTCACTGAGCTCAGCTGAGAAATGACAGAAAGATGGAGAATGAGCGAGTGAGTAAACAAGAGGGGGAGGGCGGAAAAGAAATTGAAACAGTCGCTTTCCGCTGAGATGATTAGTTAGGATGAAATTCATTCATGAAGTTAAAATGACCTAGTTTTCTCCACTCTAGTTCTTTCTCTCCGCCCTCCAGTGTGTGTAGAAAACCGCCCATTTGTGCCTGTTTGATTATTCCATGAACTCTTCCCACCACATTCAGAAAGCAAAGACTAGCATAGCTGACATCACCAGTTACAGGCAGTTGTGCGCTCAGGGTATGTTCCAATTTGATAATGCAAAGTGAACTTCACAGGGTATTCGACATAGGGAACAAGTATACATCGGTGTATATCACTTCACAGGAAGTGACATACAGTCAATTCTACACATACATGTCATTTCACATTAAACACTGCAACAACCATTTACCTAAATATAGATTCAAAATATCTTACATTTATATAAAAATAACAAATAAATGATATCATTAAAATAAAATGTTCTTTAATAATGTAGTTAATAATATATATAATAAAATTAATTAAAATGTCCATTATACGAATAAAACGTGAAGCATCAAAGACGATCACATGCACAATAGACCAGTAATGGCCCTGTGCAGCCCCATACGGCTTTGTGGGTTAGCAGTGACATTAAAAATAATACATGCTGACTGGGCTACCCGTCTGCTAAGGCTTAGCAGTGCTAATATTTCATGCTAATATATGTCTTGACATTCTGATAACACCTTACAATACTGTAATACTTTACTGCTATGCTATCTACTTTATATTAGTTGCACTGTTGAATTCCATACAATTCCTAAACATTTCTGTTCTCTCACCAACAGCATCAAAATCCCGCCCCTGCAGTGAGGAGTACCGTCGCATGCCTCCACCCAAACCCAAACGCAACCCCAACACCCAGCTCAGCACATCCTTTGACGAGTCTTACATTCAAAACCACGTCAGCAAAGCTAAGTCTGCCTCTCTGCCGCGTCAACACAAAAAGAAGTCGGCATCTCAGAATCAAAGCCCCGCCCCTGACACTGATGATGAGGCAGAGCCTGTTTATATAGAGATGGTGGGGAACATCTTACGAGACTTCAGTCGAATTGCCGGAGCTAATGGCGACGAAGAGGATGACCAAGGTGAAAGTGTGTATGAGGAGATGAAATATCCTGCCTTCGATGATTTACCTTCATCTTTAGACCACACGCAGTCGCGATGGGAGCAATGTCCCACTGCTTTGGTGCCGGAAGTCGAACTTACACGACCCACCACTCCACGTGGTTCGCTGTGTGACATTCCCGCCCCGTTCCCGAATCTGCTTTCCCATCGACCTCCGCTACTAGTATTCCCACCTGCACCAGCCCAATGTTCCCCCAACTCTGACGAATCCCCTCTTACTCCATTGGATGTCACCAAACTGCCCATGTTGGAGAACGTCGGATATGGGAAACCTGGTACATCCCCAACTAGTGCCGACCCTGGACCACAGCTGGAGGTGCAGCAGGTGTCTGGTAAACACCACCACCATCACCACCACCATCATCATCATCATAAGAAATCTGCGGAGACTAAGGAGCAACAAACAATCACAGCATCAGGACGATCATCTGCTCCTCCTCTGCCATCCACGCTTTACAAAAGCGGCGGGTCATCCGCGGCACACGGTTACCCAAGGAGCCAGTCCGCCTGCCCATCCCCCGTCAGTATTGGTCGCGCATTAACGCCGCTCACCCTGAAGCGCCCCCCACCGTACGACGCTCTCATGACCGGGACGATTCCTCGCAGCGCGTCTGGAGTTCCACATGGATCACGTGAAAGCGGACGGCTCTCGAATTCCTCCAGTGTGCACGGAGGGTCCATGCAAAACGTCTCCACTGCTTCGGGTTCAAGCTCAGGGTCGGGAGGTCGAGGCAGTCGTACACCAACCAGTCCTTTGGATGAACTCAGCAACTTGTTCTCGTCCGGACGTAACATGTTGAAGAAAGGTTCTGGAAGCCGCAAGAGTAAGGAGTCAGCAGATGGTGAGTGAAAATGTTGTTATTGATCTAAACGTGATACCAAAAACAAAGTTTGGGGTCGGTAAGTCTTATATTCTCATCAAAGCTGCATTTATTTAATCAAAAATACAGTAAAGAGTAATATTGGTAAATATTACCATTCAAAATAACTGTTTGGTATTTTAATATATTTTAAAATGTAATCTATTCCTGTGATGACAAAGCCGAATTTTTGAGCAGCTATTTCTGCAGTCTTCAGAGTCACGTGATCCTTCAGAAATCATTCTAATATGCCGATTTATTTCTGAAGAAGCATTTCTTACTATTATTAAAGTCGAAATCAGTTGTACTGCTTAATATTTTTGTGGAAAACATGATACTTTTTTTCAGGACTTTTTGATGAATAGAAAATTCAAAAGATTTTATTAGATTAGATTTCAATTTCAATTTCAATTTTGTAACATTATAAATGTCTTTTCTTAAATAAAAACACTTCTGACACCAAACTGATGAACAGGGACTTGACTGACAGGTTTAAAAAGTCTTTAAATTGCCATTAAATTATCAAGATTAAAAAAAAAAAAAAATATATATATATGCATTGGTCAGTAATGGGTACAGTATAATAGGATATTTGATTGTGCATTTCTCCCATTTTTTACATATTGTTCACCTTTCCGATAATGAAGATTACCACAAAAATTTATTTCAACTTGTCCGTCATTGTCTCATTTTCCCAAAAAAAAGATGAATCTGGGCTACAGTGAGACACTTATAATGGAACTGAATGAGGCCACGCTGTTAATGTTAAATGCTCACAGTTTCAAAAGTATAGCATATACATAGAAGTTGTAAATTTGGACAACACAAAACCATAAAACCTAAAATAATTGTAAAAATTATGATAAAACCATTACAGCTCAAATAACACAGGTTTTTAACAAGAATAATATAAGAACTAATTTTAAGCTTTGTGTCTCAATGTAACTTTGATTTTTTTTTTAAGAAAAGGAAGAACTAGTCAAAATTATTAAACTGTTAAACTGTGTTATTTTAAACTACAAATACCGTCTTGAATATGTCCAAAATGTTCCATAGATTTCAGCCATTTAACGGTTATATGTGAAAATACGAGAAAATAATTGTCAGCTTATTAATATCAGTGCAAATAGAAAATAAGCAAACTAGAATACTATGCCTTATAATTAATTAGATCCACAAATGTTAATCCTGGCAAATACTGGAACTGAAGGGTTAACTGTGAGATATCTGGGGGCGATTGGTAGCCGTCTCATTTACAGCTTCAAAGTGAAGGATGTTGTCTCATAGAGCAAAGCCTGATTGGGTTTAAAGAGCGTGTGTAATCGTCTTGAGAGCTTCAGCTAAGGACTTTTTTCCAGACTGTTATTTTTCCCGTGTGTGGAGGAGAGATGGCTTTCATGTCCTTTTTCAACGGTCCACTTCCATCACCCCAGGTGTGTCTGTGTGCAAGCGTGTGTTTGAGCCCGTTCACAGATTAAAAATTGAACGATCAACCTACACACAGACTGTGCAATATGCTTATAGTGTATGGGGCAGAGAGAGTGAGAAAATGACCCCGATTCTCCCACCCCAAACAGAGCCTATTCATATCAAAATCACTGTTGAATGTAAAGGTTGCCAGATTGTTTTGCGAAGGGTTGTTGAATGCCTTTCTGATGAGCCTTTCAAATCTTGATTTGAAAAAATTGTAATGGATTCATTCTGAAATACTTCAGATTAACAAGTCAAGGCTATCATGTTGAACCCTCTATGCACACAAAACACACACACACACACACACACACACACACACAATTTCTATTGTTATTATTTTCCTTACCTTCATAAGAAGCCAAACCTCAATTCACCTTAATATAATAAGGCATATACACCACACAGGTACACACACACACACACACACACACACACTGAAGCAGGTCAGTCTGTCCATCACAGTCAATTTTACGCTACTCAGTCCAGCAGAGATACACAAACACACACAGACTCCTCCTGTCAGTATGTCTTCCACGGATCTGTGATTTGGGCTTGGAGCCTGACAGAGTGTGGAGGTGTGTGAGATTAACAGGCTGCCAGCATTAGTATGTGTGTGTGTGTGTGTGTGTGTGTTTGGCTGACACACAGAGAGAAAAGCCAGAGATAGTGAAGAATCTGTCACACAGTGATCCAAAACACACCAGAATCTCATTCTCATTTACAGCTCAACATCAGTTTGCTAAAATACACGGCTGTGGCCACATGTGAGATTATGATCAGAATTCACTCATCCATATTTAGATTTAATCTTATAAGTGAATTAAAAACCTTGCAGATATTTTAGCTCTAAACTACATAATCTATCTATCTATCTATCTATCTATCTATCTATCGTATATGTGTACTGTGTATATATATATATATATATATATATATATATATGAATATATGAAATATTACAGTTTGTTTTTAATATATTTTAACATGCAATTTATTCTTGTGATGAAAAAATTAATTTTCAGCAGCCATTAGAGTCTTCAGTGTAACATAATCTTTCAGAAATCATTCTAATATGCTGATTTGGTAATCAAGAAACATTTCTTATTAGTGTTAAAAATGTTTTTTTTTTCAGGATTCTACTATTGGAAGATCAAAAGAACATCATGTTTTGGAAACAGATTTTTATCATTTTACAATTTGTAATATAAATGTATTTACTGTCACTTTTAATCATTTTAATGTGTACTTGCTGAATAAAAGTATTTCTTTCTTTCTATATAGTCACACACAAACACACACACACACACACACACACACACACACACACACACACACATATATATATATATAATTGTATGCATAATTATTTTTTATCTGCATTTATCTGATTTTTTTAATCATAAATATTAATAATCTTTTGATGATCATTGTAGATTTACAGTATCAGCTATCAGCCATAATATAAAAACAATTATTGATTATATCTGCCAAAATTTCTATGGCAGTGCCTGTTTAGTATTCAAATAATCAGATTATTTTGATATTACAGATGTTATTGTACTGTATGGGGTGTTATTGATTGAATAAACCTTCTTCCTTCTCTACAGATCCCATATTGAAAGCTACAAAGTCAGTCTTACTTAAACTTCATGCTTGGGCTGTAAATAGGTATTTTCAGATCTACCCATTAAGGGATAAAACAATCAATGACTGAGCTCTTCCTGTTCAGGACAGTTAACCTGGTCCAAATCCTGTTAGGGAATTCTACTGCAACTCCATTCGGCACCAGAAAGACATACAGAGTCTGAACATGTACCAGTGTCAAGTGGCACGCAATGAAGTTTGTGCATTAATCTGTCTTAAGGATCAGTCTAATTTAAATGTGATATGAGTTTGTTTTTATTATGCCCTACAGTGCCCATAAATAGTTCTAAATATCCCTTAACAGAGTGCAGTCTCCTGTTACACCTTAATGTATGCAGCTGTATTTAAATGTAATAGTGCTTTTCCTGAAGCATTGAAGAGCTTAATAGTTTATAAAATTAAGTGTCTGAGTAGCTTCACATACTCTAAGGTTACATTAGCATATACTAATAATGATCCAACACATTTAATATATTTCCTCATCATTATGGCTCTGAGGTTGGCATATATTAGCATAATTTAGAGGCACAGAAGTGCTTACATTATGCCCTGCTGTGACATAGAGAGCTGATATGAGTAACATGAACATAGTGGCAGATCAGGTTAGCTGTCAGGCTGGAAACAGAGAATATGATTGAGAAGAGATTCTGATCAAGATCTTCGAAGAACGTGCCATTAAACAGACACAAACTGCCTCCAGTGCAACAAAATACTTACATATATAGTATTATACTTTCCATTATGACAATTTCATTCGGGCAGCTTCAAAGCTCCTTTATGACATCACTGATTTCTATTCCTTCTAATCTGCCTTTATGGCAGCATAGATTCTGTCACTTCCATTACTTTTATATGACATCACTAGACGTGTTTACATCAGGTGTTAAAAGGCCTGACTCTGATCACAAGTTGTCAGTCAAGATATTGCTTCGGCATTGATTTCACTACATAGTCTACATTACTCACAAAGAAATCAATTTTAGAAATATAATTTTACATTATACAAAATATAGTTGTATCTATGTACATTTATATATACAGTGTATATATATATATACATACACATGTATTAATATTAATTAATTAATTAAAAATAATTATATTGAAAAATATTTATATTGAAAAAATATATTAAAAAATCTAAAAATATATATAATATAAATATATAAAATATAATTTTTAATCCAAGCAAGCTTGTTGTTTTAATCCAAGCCACTACATGTTGATATAGTACATGCTGAAGAAGTTCTATGAAGACTTAATTATGCATGTGTTAAGCATAATTGTGCATAGTTGTGCATGTGCTTTTGCAGATTTTCTATTTCTTTTAATTCCATACCTCCATCACTTTCTATCACTTCCACAGCTACTTGTCCTAGTAGCGGTTTCAGTCTCATCTATGGAAGCCTTTTTTACCTCACTGTAAAAACTAAATAACTAACTAACTAACTAAATAAAGGGTAATTGCAACTTCGCAACTTTATTCCTCCCGGTTGTAACTTTATGTCACAATTGCTACTTTGTTTTCTCATAATTGCGAGTTTATATCTCACAATGTGACTTTATATCTAGCAATGGAGCTTTAAACTCCACTAATGCAACTTTATATCTCACATTATGACTGTCTTATTTTAAAACTTTAATCACACAATTACCTTGTTGTTGTTTTTTTACTCTGAGACTGAAATGGGCTTCCATACTCGTCTGTTTCTCCCCACCTCTGGGCCTGATTGCAACAAATCCCTTAAGCTAAGAAATCCCTTAGCTGTAATTATAAACAAATTATAGCTAAATGTTGTCTTGAACCAAGAGGTTTTGTGCAATCGGCTGCTGAACTTTAGATCCCAAAACAAGAACTGACCTGGGAGATAAACTACAACTTGTTTCTTGTTTGGCTCCTGCTGTGGCTAGTCTTGTTTCAGTGGTGTTGTTTGTGTCCATTACCTCTAAGTGCCAAAAGGTATTTGGCATGGCATTTCACTCTAACTGGATGAGGAGAACATGTTCCTATGTTGGCTGCTGTTAGCTGAGAAGCCTTGTAGAACAATCTGACCCTGTGAACACTAACAAGAACACAGTCCTGCCAACACACACACACACACCTAAAATTTCCTCTGCTAATGGACTCACATTGTAATGGTGCGCATGTTAATAAGTAAATATTATAAATTTGTTGCAGTCTTAGCATTAGCGCCCAACGCTAATGACAGTGGACACTAATTAAATGTAGACTAATGGAGCAGGGCACCACAGACTAATGGGATTTCAACAGACGTGGCCAGACAACACTGTGTGTGTGTGTGTGTGTTTCCAGAAAGATAAAGTACAGTAAATAAGGTTTTTGAGTAGCTAATGTGAGACTAGAATACAAAATAAGCTAGCATTGCCAACGTCAGCAGAGGACTATAAGGGACACTCTATTTCTCTCATGAAAATGTGTATTTTCTTTACAAAAAAAATTATATATATACACACACATACACACACACACACACACACACACACACAGAGACATACTACATTTTTAAAACATAAAACATTTTTCATGACAAATAAAAAAAACTAAAACTACTTACAAAATAGACAATATATAATCTTTACCTATGCATTGTCATAAGAAAAAAACAGAAATACAATTTACAGGTAGTTTAATTCACTAAATGGTACCGCTCATAAGTGTTCATAAATTCTTTCAGAAATCGGACTACACTGGTTGCTCTGTACTGTATGTTTATGATTCACAAAAAAGAACCGGCTCATAAGAATAATTTGCTCAGGAGCTCAGGAGTTGCTCACTAGTAAAAAGAATGGGCACATAATAATTATTTGTTCAGGTTTCGGACTACACTGGTTGCACCGAACTGTATGTCTTTGACTGTATGCTGACATACTAAGGACAAATTTGGACAAATTTATGACCAAAAATTTATATCACGGTATTTTTCAAAATGATACCGGTTTCACGGTACATGACGGTATTTTTTTTCATGAATGACCGGATGTTAACCATATTTTCTACTGATTGAGAGAGGAAATACTGCAGTATATAAACACTGGTATTCGGTATGAACCGGTATACCGCCCAGCACTACTTTGACTCTCTAAAAAGAACTGGCTAATAAGAGTCTACACAGGTCATGCGGTCTGTTTTGTGCTGTAGATTCAACAGAACAGAACATCAATTGGTTTTCTAGTTTCTTTTATTCAATGGAACCAATTTACGGTTCACAAATCTAAAAAACAGGTACTGTGTGCGTGTAGAAAAGATAGCTATTCCTAAAATGAATTTAAGATGCAATCGCTATGAAACAGCATGGCACAATTCTGTTTCGCAACCCTAGATGCAATGCTGCATGAACTGAAATGAACTGAAATAGCTCATGCCTTTTATAAGCATAAGGCTTCAGTCGCCACACACACACACACACACACTGATGACATACACTGATTTCACCTTCAATTCATACACCCATAAGTGTCAGACGATATAGCTAAGCACACGTCTATATGGACGATACGGACACGCATTCAGATACTCTTGCCAGCTGAAATAATTGAAAAGCTTTCATCTGTTAGTAAAGCAATTTCCCTAATGTCTTTAGAGCCAGTGAAAGACGTGATGAATGTGACTGCTAATGGATCCCCTGTGAGGGGAGAGAGATTAGGAGAGGGATGGAATGGAAAAAATACAAAGATAAAGGGATTGACTGTATGGAAGATGAAAGACTGGAGGATAATAACAAAGAAATGTTGTTTGAGCATAGGTAAATGTGAAAAACATCTGTAATTTAGTATCTCAAAAATTATGCACACATTGCACAGTATACATACTGTATACTGCAGAAATAGTAATAAGATACTAAGTTGTTTTGTCTCTTTTGTAGAGGTAATATATATGTACTGCAGCACTATTATAAATTAAAGCACTCATAAGTGAATCGGCAAAATCATTCTTATAAAAACTGAGAACTGAAGACTTATACTGCATACTGAAATCTCTACCTCTTTTTCTCTCTTCTAGGTGAAAGTAAAGGCAGAAGTGACAGCAGGGACAGAGCCCTTCGTAGCTCTTCTCCGAAATCACAGGATTGGGAAACGCCCACAGGACAATCAGCCACGCCCAGTCGCTTTGGCCGCTCCTCCATTAGCCCGACCACCATGCTTGGAGGTCCGTCCTATCCATAAAAAACGAATAAGGATGTTCATTTTAGATATTTCGTTAACATAGATGAATTATTCAACATATTCTCTTACGTTTTAGAAACAAAAGCCGGGTGTAAACTTGGTCGCTCTGCATCCACATCAGGAGTCCCATCCCCTGTGGGAACGCCTCAAAGACATGCCCCCGACGCCTCCGCCCATCCGTGCGGGACTCTGTTCCAGGTACAACCCCCTTATTCCTCAGAATGAGCGAGCATTGGCATGCGTGTGGAGTTCGGTTCCTGTCTCCGTGTCTGTCGGCAATACCTTCATGTCTTTGACCTTTGACCCCACAGCTTCGTATATATCCTATTCTGTCTGCTGCTTCCGCTGCCGTGCATTTCGTTTGGCTCACGGCGTTCATCGTCTGTCTATGTAGATGCGTATGTGTGTGTTGTTTGTGTTTGGTCCAGATCAGGGCTGCCTTCACATCATGCTCTGAAGAGGCTCTCACATTTAATTTGTCCTCTGTGAGTTTATGCCAAGAGATCCACAATCAGGGTTTTATATATCAGACAGTTTAAGCACTTGAGAGAAGGTTCAACTGATCTGAATCTGAATGAGCACCTCTTCAGAGCGACGGTGGACAGCTTTACTCTCGACCAGCAGCATCCTTAGTCTGTTCGGTCTCTATCACAATGTTTCAGATGTTGTGGTTGGGTTTCTCAGATGTACAGACATCAAACACAGCTGTTAATGTCATGAAATGGGTAAAACAAATTCTTAAAAGCAGGATCCTGAATCCAAAGCATAGACATTATTATGATTTACTTACAAAATTGATTGAAACATTTTCCTCAAAATACCCTAGGACCTACGGCACTGCTTGAAAATCACTCATAGAATGGACAAAATGGCCATAAACAAGCGCAGTATATTCAGTACACATATACTTATATTAAATCTGTCAAATTATTCAAATATTCATTTGCATTTATTTTATTCTGTTGGTTCTGTTGAGCTCCAAGAAAATAAAATCATACACTAAAGGCATGCACATCCTTATACTCACTTAAGACTGCATTTATTTGATCAAAAATACAGTAAAAATATTGTGAAATATTATTACAATTTAAAATAACTGCTTTCTATTTTAATATATGTTATTTCTGTGATGGCAAAGCTGAATTTTCAGCAGTCTTCAGTGTAACGTGATCCTTCCAAAATTATTCTAATATGCTGATTTGGTCCTCAAAAAAAACTTTTCTTACTATTATCAATGTTAAAAACAGTTGTGCTGTTTAATATTTTTGCAGAAACACTGATACGTTTTTTTTCAGAATTCTATGATGTATAGAATGTTCAAAAGAATAGTATTTATTTAAAGTTGAAATCTTGTCTTTACTGTCACTTTTGATCAATTTAATGCATCTTTGTTGAATAAAAGTATTATTTAATTAATTAAAAAATCTTTCCCCAAACTTTTGAAAGGTAGTTTAATTGAATTTGTAGTTGTATTGTTTACTTTACACGTGTTTACTTACTTTTACAGAGCCATGAATAAAGTGCCACTGAAAATAAAAAGATCAGCAGTTTCTATTGAGTGGTTAAATTTAACCAAACGGCTGTTTGATGTGTGTATATATGTATCCAGACATGGCATTTATATCAGTGTCACGTGTCAAATTCTCTCTCCTGTTTGTCTGTGTGGCCTTATTTGAACAGGTTTTTAGAGCTATTGTATTATGTACAAAAATCCTGTAATAATGATTATGTTTTCCACCACGTCAATTCACTTTCACAGAGACTGGGTCCTGGGTCCAGATCAGTTACACAACTCACTATTACAAACTCACCAAAACACACTCTTTATATTACAACTGATGAAAGCTGCTGAAGAAAAACACTCTTTTATAGGGACAGTAATATACCATACAAAACAGATATGACATACACAAATCACACAATATACCGTATAGCCATACGATTTCACTCAGAATATTATAACATAATAAGACATGAAACACATTTAGTATGTTGTCTGATCTACACTCACTCCCCAGTTGTTTAATTGTTAGTGACTGTAATCGAACTAACCCAAATAAATCTAAAAATCAAGGGATAAAACTAACCCCAACAAATCATAAAATAAAACCTTGTCAAAATGATGTGTTCTCCTGCTCCGCGTCCACTGTACTTTCTGTCTGTCTGCTGCTTCTTTCTTCAAAAGCACAAACATGTGTGTACTGTATGTGTATACGTGTGTGTGTGTGTGTGTGTGTGTGTGTGCATGTCTGAAGTACTGAATATGCTCTGTTACAAAACCTAAAACCTCATTTTATTTTCATTAACTCTATGCCGCCTCGTAAAACCTTGTATTGCCCAAAATTTAAGTCAGTATCTCATGTATCCCTATTATAAATAACCTCAAAATGATGTTATTTTAATATTATTTATACACAAATATAGTATTCATTATTATTTTGAATTAGCTTTTATTTTTAGATTTTCATTTTTCCATTTTAGTTTAAGTTTTAGTAATTTTGTTGTGTGCATTTTTCATTTTATTTATATAAAAAGCATTAATTTATTTTTATTTCAGTTTTAGTTTTAGTAATTTTATTACTTCAACTTAAACTTATTTCAGTTAATTGCCAAAGCAACATTTCTAATTTTTGTTTAACTTTAAGTTTTTCATGTAATATGCATTTTATTTCAGCTTTATTTCCATTACTAAACGTGATTTTTAATAGTTTGTTAACAATAACAACAATGCCTCAAATAGTAATTAAAAATAGATTTTACCACACTTTTTGAAATTACAGGATTTTCACTTTGTTAGCTTAGCAACATATTAACATCAAACTCTGCTGAAATAAACTGTCATAATATTTATATAAAAATACTGTTTTTAATTTATTCATATTTTGAATTTGTGTATTTTTACTGTTTTCATTTTAATTTTAGTTAATGTTTTGGTAAAAAAAAATTGTCATTTTTTTTGTCATTTTTTTTATATGTCTATGTAATTTTTATTTCAGTTTTAATTACTTTACTACATTAAGTTAAACTAAATGAATATGAGAAAACTTGAATTTTTTTGTCAGTTAATTTTTATTTCAAGTAATGAAATGGTTTTTTTTATAGTTTTATTTAACTAAAATAACCCTGAGTATAAGTTCTTCCCATTAGTATGACACAGAGTTGCTGCCAATATAGAGTGTTTCCAAATCACTCACTTATTATTTACATGACAGTTAGAATGCTCTCTTAGAAGGCAGCTGCCTATGTAGGCAGCTCCCTAGGTATTGAAATAGTTAGCTGCTCATGAGATTTTGTGTTGCTTATAGAAGTGTTTTATTTTGTGTTTGTACAGGTGCATGAGCAGTTTAATATGTGTGTACACAATTAAGATACTGTGTGTGCGTGTGTGTGTGTGTATGTGTGTGTGTGTGTGTGTGTGTGTGTGTGTGTGTGTGTGTGTGTGTGTGTGTTCGTGAGAGATCATTAAACTGAACAGCAATACATTCTGACTGCTCTGACTGCTATTAGAGGACATGAATTATTAAACACATCCTTTATTATTAAAGAACACTGTGAACGCCATCACCCTTAAAAATATAAGGGCTACAAAATTAAAGACAGCTCTGCATGCACCAACATTATCTCACCCTTGCCACCCATTAGATGCCCCCAATGCCCTGGGCATGTGGGGACAGCACCATGATGGAGATGATCGAGAAGAAACGTCATCTGTGCAAGGAGATAAAAGCCAGACAGAGACCTTCAGACAAAGCCCTGTGCAAGCAGGACAGCATGCCCATCCTGCCCAGCTGGAAGAAGACCAACGGGGGCAAGAAATTCGGGCCCCCTTCGTACTCCACCCAAACCACTGTCTTCTGGGACACTGCTATATAAATGGTGACCAGCAAACTATAGCCATGGAGACTGAGGAGGCGTGTCCAAATATTGATTGACAGCTAGCAGGATGAAGGACTATTATCAAATCTCCCTGGTTTCCTATCGCTGTTTATATTTGATATTTTTATATTGGAGATAACGGTCTTAATATTAAATATGATTAATACAATTAGCGGTTTTATAAAGAGGAACTCTCCAAATGAGATCTAAGAGTGAAAATAGTACTTTTACCCATGAGATGATATTTGTCCCCTTCGAAATGGTATTTCTATTTATTTTCTATCCTTTTTGGGGGGTGTTTCTATATTTGGCACTCAACCATTTGTCTGGGGAAATAATCTATAATGTGTGGTGAAATATGTGCAGTAATTCCATTGAGAAAACACGTTGTTTTTGATGCCTATGCATTTGGTTATACGGCATGAACGGCGCTTTTGTTCATTGTCTGTTTTTCATATGGAGAGTTTATTTGAAAATAATATATTTTTTGGTGTCTGTACTTTAAATGTTGGATCGTGAGGTGTCAGGCTGTCGTTTTTATGACTTCTGGGTTGGACTTGAAGGCAATCGGCTGGATTTTGAGATATTAGGTGGGTCTGATTAGTCGAAGTGGATTATGAGATAACTCGGTTATTAAAGTACAGATCGGGCAGTTGGTCAGATATTGATCATACAGTCAGATTACAGGCACTTTCTGTTTTGCGAGGTCAGCTGGTGCATTCCATTTTGAGCACTGTAAACTCGCAAACGCACACTAATATCAGCTGCTTTATGGCCTAACATTTGGTGCTGTTCAACTCCTTTTTTGAATGTTCAACCTTAACAACTACATGACAGTCATACACATAATAAAACTGGTATGAAATTAGCGTGGGCGGTTTGCATATATTCAATAGGTTTACAAATGGTCAGGGATTGGATGATGAAAATTCATAAATCTGGTCCTCTATGTCAGATAACATCTCGAATACAGACACCGTCCTTTTATGAAGCACTATGCAGACATACTGTCAGTTTACATGCTCATATATCACTGGGACATGAGTCAATGGCAGGCAATATTGTACTGAGAAGGCTGAGAAAGAAAAGACCAGGCACACATTTACTCTGCTTAGATGCTGTGCATCAAGGCTACATCCATAGCTTTACCACGCAATCAAAGAGCCATGCTGGTGCATTCAAGCACACTTGACTTTATGTGAACTAGTTATCATAAGAGTTTGCCCAATAGCAAGCCAAGCACGGTCTTAACATGGCAGGAGAGTAAATGCCTTTCTTTGTGTCTGTCTGGAATCAGATGAAACAATTTGGGGCACGAAACAAACTAAATGCAAGTACACAGACAGATGCATGGCTTTGGAATGCTTTGGAAGCACTTGGTTTCTTAAAGGGATAGTTCACCCAAAAATAAAGATTCTGTCATAATTTACTCAACCCCAAGTTGTTCCAAACCTGTATGAGTTTCTTTCTTCTGTTGGACACAAAAGAAGATAATTTGACGAATGTTGGTAACAGTTGGCACTCAGTTGGTAGAAACTGACTTCCATAGCATGGACAAATAATACTATGGAAGTCAATGGCTACCGTGTCAACTATTTGGAGGGTGAGTAAATGATGACAGAAAGTGTGGCAGTAACAAATCTCAGTATTCAAACAGTATGCAACATAGTGCTGCAGGAATGAGTCCTAAACCTAGAAATAAGTTGCCTTTTTGAATTTCCAGTTCCATTGTCCCAAAGTCAATGTTTTTTATTCTATTTTTTTTTTTTTTTTTTTTTTTTTAGTTAACTGCCTGAAATAAGGATTGTGGTTAACATAAGCTCAAGATATTTTCATGTTTTATTCTACAACATAAAATACAGTAATTCCCCACTTTTTTATTATTTTATTTGTCGGTTACTTACAAGGTGCTAACAGGAAAACATCTACTCACAAGTCTGCTTCTACAGCCTTGTTGTGTTTATAACTTGCACTCTTGCTGACTTTAACTAACTCAAACTTTCCTACTTGTAGATTGTAAATCAAGATTGAAAACATTTTCGGAAGCTTTTCTTCTTATGACATTTGTATTTAGGGTATTTTTGTAGGTCACTTGTTAATTGCAGTTATCCAAAAAGTCAATGGAAAAAATCCTCTTGGCTTTTTGTTGATGGAACCAAGGTGATGGGAACATCTGTGTTGGCCAACAAAAACTTATAATCCCTGCAACACTATAGTGTTATTTTCAAATGTCTGTCATTAAATGAGGTTTTATTATTCATGTAGCTTGCTAAACATTTTAACAACCTATTTCATTAAAAAGAGAAAACTGACCACAGAGGAAGACTGCTTAGAATCCAATGTCCTTTCATTATGAATTGTGATGCATTTCATATCCCAAAAATGTGAGAAACCAAGGATTGCGTTCATGTACTTGCATAGAGTATTTCTTGGGCCTAAAAGAGATTCACCCAAAAAAGAGAATTCTGTCAATTTACTGAACCTCATGTCATTCCAAACCTGTATGACTTTCTTTCTTTTGTCTAAACAATGAAAGTCATTGAGATCTAATGTTGTTTTGGACCTCAGACTTTCACTGCACAAACAAAAAAAGTTGAAGCAGTTATTTTAAAATGTGTTCCACAGATGAAAGAAATTCATACATGTTTGGAATTTTAAAAAATGAGAATGATGACAGAATTGACATTTTTAGCTGAATTATCCCTTTAACACAGTGCCCTTTTAAGTGTTCATTTATCACTAAATGATGGTGATGTGGAATAGCCAATGAGCAATGGTGTTGTTGTCATTTAGAAATCGGCTGGCTTTGCCGTCAGTAATTTGAGGGACCAATGCAGATACACTGTAAAAAAAATTCTGTAGTTTTTACAAAATAATTTTGGCAGCTGTGGTTGCCAGAATAATTTTGTAAAAAATACAGAAAAACTGTAAACACATTTACGGCCAAAAACTTACAGTTAAAATTACACTTATTTTTTACAGTGTAGTTATCTGCCAATTAAAAATGGCAACACAATCTCTGTTTTACGCTCTAGTGGTTGCCATGGAGACACTGTGCTCTGTAGTTCTTTACACTGCTGTGGGCGGGACTGTGATGTCATGCTGAAGTTCTGATTAATGTTTGCTCAGGTGTGATCAAGCCACACCCCTAAAGAAGGGGCCAGTTGTTTGAAGCCCCTCCCCTCACTGCCATTCCCATCGCACAATCACACATCCTAACCTACTTATTTAATACACATTAAACCAACACAGAGACACTCTTCAATGTAAACCATGTACACATGCGCATCGAATACAAGCACTTTTCAAAAATTTTATCAGCACACGCTCACATACACATGTACAAAGCTGGCATCCAAGTAAAAAGCATTGCCTTGGAGACCTGGGTTCACTGTGACTTAAAAAAAGACTTTAGGGAGGGGCTTAAAGATCAGTAGAATGATGTCATAAAGGTTTACAATGAAATGAAGGTAAATAATCCTACTAACATAACTAGTCAATACAATGAAAATACACAACAATGTAGTAGTAGGGGGGAAAGGTTACAGACCAAAAACAGATGGGTGCTCATTTCTGCGGAACCCCCAAACGCAGTACCACAATATACCAGTAGATGGCAGTAAAAGTATAGTGTTCTTCATATGTACTGCATTCCAGTTTGCATACTTAAAACTGTGTGCTACAAAAATGTACTTGACTGGAGAAGAGAAAATACATACTTTTGAGTGCATTTCATTAACACATTGTGTATTACAGTAACATTAAAAGAAAAGTTCACCCAAAAATGAATATTTACTCACCCTCAGGCTCTCCAAGATGTAGATGAGTTTGTTTCTTCATCAGAACAGATTTGGAGAAATCACAATAATCCACATGACTCCAGTATATCAATTAATATATTGTGATGTGAAAAGCTGCATAAGAAACAAATCCATCTATAAGATGTTTTGAACTTTAAACCCTTGCTTACAGTCCTCTATCCATATTATTGCTTTATAACTTTTCTTTTAATGATTAGCTAAATTAATCATTTAAAACCTTAAACTTAAAAGGCCGCAAGTGTAAGAATAGTGTGATAGTGTTCAGCAAAACGTTTGACATGCAAGGGATTGTGGTAATATCAGAAAATAAAAACATGCATGGATGTGTATTTTGAAAATCCACAGGAAAATTATATCATCCAATTATGCTTTCTATATTCAATGGAATATAATTTGGGATGTGCAAATTTTCTCTTCTTGCCAACGATATACAATGCATAGTATACAAATTGGGATGCAGACAAACAAACCAGAATTCAATCATGATGTTATAGTGAATCTAACCATCTGACTTTATAGTTTCTAAATGCTATAAAGACGGAAATCCAAAATGGGAATATTCAGGTTTCTGGGATAATCTGAAACCATTTTGATCTTTGTATTGCGAGTTTAGAACAATTAGAGATCTCAGTACCAGACGTACAGTATATTACTCAACACAGTGATTTCCCAGAGTCACATTCATGGAACCTGAAATGAAGCCAGACAGGTTCTAGAACACTTGTGAGGCAAATGTTCTTTGATGCATTCTGATTCTAATGTGAAACGTCATGAAATATGAAATGTTCTAGAATACGGGTTTTCGTGACATACTTTGAGAATGCTTCGGGGGGGTTGTTCTTTTACCACCTACAGCGAAAGAGCCAATTATTGTTCCTCCAGAGTCGTTTGCAGTAATTTTCCAGTGCACTTATATTTTACCCATACAAAGGGGATCTTCTGATATATGAAATGTTTAGTTTCCTAGATGTTGGAGAAAAAAAAAAGAAAATGATTCAGTATGTATACATCATAATTCAAAAGAACGATATGTAAGATAACTTTTTAATTATAAAAAAAGAAACTTCAAATAGTGGCTGACACACAAATGCTCTCATTCACACACACTGTCTTTGCAGTTTTGGGTTTTTGCAGTGTGTAAATATTCTCTAGTTTAATCAGTGGACGCATTTGTTGCACTATTTGAGTGTAACATAAGCACAGTGGTGTCCAAATGTGTGTGTGTGTGTGTGTGTGTCTCTCTCTTTTGCACTCAGAGTGTTGCAGTCTTTACCTTTTCTAGTATTTTTATTTTAGAATGTCAAAAAAAAATGAAATGAGTACAAATGAAAAGAGTATGCTTATTGTATTCACTGTTTTTCTTTTTAATTATTTACAGAGTATGACAGAAATAAATACATATGTTTTTACATATCGCTGTTGTATGTCTGGTCATTCAGGTCTCAAACTCTCTAACTAATATGCTCACCAAGACTGCATTTAATTGATACAGTAAAAACAGTGATATTGTGAAATATTATTACAATTCAAAATAACTGTTTTCGAATTTAATGTATTTGAAAATGTAATTTATTTGTATGAGCTGAATTTTCAGCAGTCTTCAGTGTTACATGATCCTTCAGAAATCATTGTAATATGCTGATTTGCTGCTCGAGAAACATTTATTATTATTATCAATATTGAAAACAGTTGTGCTGTTTAACATTTTTGCAGAAACTGTGATTCTTTGCTTCCAAGGATACTTTGATAAATGCAAAAGTTTAAAAGAACAACACTTATTTGAAATAGAAATCTTTTGTAACATTATAAATGTCTTTAACGTTGTTTTTGATCAATATAATGCATCCTTGCTGAGTAAAAAATACGTTTAAAAAAAAGTCTTACTAAAACTTTGAACAGAACATACATCATAACTTCACACGATGTAAACCATGACTTTATCTGTTCTTTTTTAGCCCAACAAATCTATAAAATCTATATTTAGCCCAACTTCATGACATTCTAACACTGAAGCTAATTAATATAATATCAATATCAACAAGCACACTCTTAAATATATTAGAATCTACAAGGGTTCTATAACATGATGCCACAGGAGAATCATTGTAAGAACTTATTTTTCTCTCTATTAAACATATACATATATAGTGCTTAGCTTAACAATAACAGTGAAAACAGGCCTACACAGTTTTTTAAGTATATCCCCAAAACTTTAAATTTATACATGTTAGCAACAGAAATATGTGAGAATCTACTAACCTTGTCTGGGCAAGAATTATTCCATATTTCATCTCCAGTCATAACCATATACAGCAAGTGTTGTGGCAAATCCACTGAGATCCCACTGGCTGACTAAACTTTATTCATTGCCTAAATAGAAAGCCAATGATTTTACTTATGCATATGTGTTGTCTTACCCAATACAATTACAACTATCCTTTTAGAATTAGGTTGTAATAATATAGCTAATTAGCCTGTTAGCTTAGCATACTCTTAATGATTAGCCTGCTAATTAGCCTGATTAAAGTCACATTAAATGAACTGCCTGATTGCAGCTATCGCTAACGATGACGATAAGCCCAGCTTTATGTCAGTAACTCAGAAAATGCATTATTATATAAACGTTTTAAATTATATAACAACTTTACATATTTTAGGCCTATATAATTTATAGCATATATATATATAAATGATTATATCAGTTTATCCACGTAGAAACTTGCATTTTACACAATGTTACAGCTCAATACACATTTTAAAGGAGCAATTAATGTAATGTATTTTTATGAAGGTAGAATGACGTCAAAAAGATTTGCATACGCAGGGTAAGAGTTGTGGAAGTGTACATAAGACTGTAAGCGTAAATTAAATTTGCATGCGCAACAGAAGCTTTGTAAAGGTGTAAATCGTGTTTCAAGTGCAAGAAAAAATTATTTGCAGCATTTTACTGTTACTTGTAAGTGTAATTCATGTATTGTGAAACTGCAGCTTCATGCTAATGCAAAATAAATATGATCTGTATGCTTCTGACTTCCATTTTTCCTCGCTTACACTTTTGGCACGTTTTTTTCGCCAAAAGACGGTCAAAAGCACTGCAAGCCTGTGAACAGTGATTTGCAAGCGAAAACAACAGTTTAAAGAACTGCAAAACGGATTGACTGCATAGAACCAATCTGTATGTGTACAAAACTAACTGTTGCAAATGTCTAAATGACTTGTTGTGTATGTGGGGCAAAAAGTTCCCGAAATAAACCGATATGTACAGCTCCGTCTTTCTTTTCTCTGCGCTTACAATTTTGGCACTGTTCTTCTTCTTCTTATTATATCTTTCCGGCAGTGTAGACGCTACTGGGCGTATTACTGCCATGGCTCTCCTTTGCTATATAATCTGCCTGCTCATTCCCCATCACCCCAGCATGCCCAGGCACCCAACAAAAGGTGATATTGCAAGCAACCCCAACTCTAAAAAACACACTCAAGATGTCATTTACAATATCAGATCGAACTTTAGATTTTCCTGCTCTTAAAGTTTCCAGGGCTGCTGCAGAATCAGAACAGATAACAACTTCTTTCGGTCTGACTTCTTCAATCCACCATAAAGCCCATAAAATTGCCATTAACTCAGTAGTAAGAACAGAGCTTCCATTCGAAATACGTCGACCAATTTTTAACCCTAGTTTCTCCACATACATCCCAAACCCAGCTCTCCCATTAATTGGATCTCTAGACCCATCTGTAAAAATGATTATACTACTCTGATTAATTGATTTAAGATATACCACTATTCTTGGTATCACCTCCATCTTATCTTTTTCCTGAAGAAAAGCAAACTCAACTTTCAACTCAGGCATCACCCAATATGGCATAGGTAACCATCCTATGTGCTCTGCAATACCTCCCTGTTCCAATTCCATCTTCCTAGCCCACTGATTTACATTAACAAAAAAATTATAATATTTCCTACTTCCAACAAACTCTTGCAACAAACACCTTGCTGGATATGTATAATTACATCCTCTAAGTTTTACCCAGTACTGTAGTCCTAATTTAATACGCCTTAACCATAAGGGCTGCTTTCTTAGCTCCGACCAACACATCTGAAACAAAAGACAGAAAAGACTCCTTATTAAAAAACAACATGTCAGATGGAAGCGCAGACGGCAAATTTGGCTCAATACTCTGGCTTCCTGACACCACTTCATCCCCAGATAAGCTTTCTCCTGAAATTTATCCCATTTAGCCTGAGAGAAATTATACCTAGGGACTATCTCTTCTACTTCACTTCTCAATTCCCTACCAAATTTACATACAATTGGGCAGTGATCACTGCCCATTGTATATGAATCTAAAACATCCCACTCACCTACTATAGCTAAGTTTGAGGAAGCAATTGATAAATCTATATGACTACAAGTATTTCTCACTATCTGATACCTAGTTGGCCTTCCATCATTTAACACTACCAACTCATACTTATCTAAAAATTTTTCTATTATAACACCATTTTTGTCCCTGTGATCACTACCCCATATTGGATTATGCGCATTAAAATCTCCAACCCATATAACAGGACATCTTACCTTCTCCATTATCTCATCAAAATCTGACATTACCAAAGATTGACAGGGGTTATAATAATTTATCACAGAAATAGGGTTATAACTAGTCCAAATCTCCACAACCAAACACTCCATCTTAGAATTAGTATCAACTTTCCTATACTGCAACCCATTTTTAACAAAAGTTGCACATCCCCCACCTGATCTATCAGACCTATCTAATCTAATACACTCATATCCTGGAATTACAAAAGCTAACCGTGGTTTTAACCATGTCTCTTGGATACAAATCAATTCTGGTTCTTCTTTAAATTCATCAACAAAACGTTTTAATTCCTGACCATTACCAATCAAACTCCGGGCATTCCATTGAAGTATATACCACATTAAGATGTTAATGAGGGTACAAATCCTCTTCCCCATCAAGATCCTCCATACTACTAGCCCTCAACAACTGTGACTTTTCCTTACGCTGACTTTCCGTCATATATTGATGTAATTTGTCTGGCAACTGCTTTACATTAAAGTATCTTTCCGCTGCCTCCACCACTAACCTGATAATATCTGACTGATTAGCTGCTTTCTTAGCTCCCACCAACACATCTGAAACAAAAGACAGAAATTCTTTCTCAGATAAACCTGCAAACACCCCATACACCACTCCCTTGACTCCTTGTTGACTTCCTCTAGGAACCAAAGCTTCCACCTTGACCACCAATTTCCCCACACCTCTAGCATCATCATACTGTTTCCTATTTTTGCAACACACTCTTAACATTCCGTTATACAATATCTTGGCCTGAAAATCCTTGCCGATCTGACTTTCCAAAGCACTGGTAACTTTTAATGGATTCAATGCTCTAAATCCTGCATCCCCCTGATCATTGCCCTTAACCTTAAACAACACAACAAACTCTTCACTTCCCCCAGATTTCCTAATTTTATTTCCTTCATCTCCTGGCATTCCAGGTCTTTCACTCGATGCTCCCCTCTTGCCTCCCTTATCCCTAATCACTGTCTGCCACCCACCTCCCTCAATCCCACCACTCCCCGAAGCCATAAACTTCTAATTCCCCCTCTTTCCCACCAATTATCTAACTCTAATAATACTAATCTCTCTAGTACTTAAAGAAAGGGGGAAAAAAACAAAAAACAAAAATGACAATGGCTTTTCCAGTGCAGAGCATAAACTGATCACCTGAAACGCCTAATTTAGCCCCGTCGTCTTTTGGCACTGTTCTCTCACTAACTGAATTTTGCAAGTGTGAGGGGGAGGGCGGGGCCACCTTCTTCTTGTAGCCAATCACATGAGGCTCTCGCTGACTCTCCAGTTACTCTTATCTGATTGGTTCAATAAACACATCATACCCAAGACATTAATCTTAATTTAGTTCAGGATCATTCGTTTTGCAGTTCTTTAAACTGTTGTTTTCGCTTGCAAATCACTGTTCACAGGCTTGCAGTGCTTTTGAGCAAAAGCATGCAGATCATATTTATTTTGCGTTAGCATGAAGCTGCAGTTTCACAATACATGAATTACACTTACGAGTAACAGTAAAATGCTGCAAATAATTTTTTCTTGCGCTTGAAACGCGATTTACACCTTTACAAAGCTTCTCTTGCGCATGCAAATTTAATTTACGCTTACAGTCTTATGTACACTTCCACAACTCTTACCCTGCGTATGCAAATCTTTTTGACGTCATTCTACCTTCATAAAAAAAATCTATTTTACATAAACTGAATAGCAAAAACCTGTTAATGTGTCAATGACAAACAAAAAAGTTCAAGTTTAAAGCATGTGCCAAGTTCCCACTAATATGCAACAAGGATGCATTAAATTGGTCACAAAAGCTTTCTATTTTAAATAAATGCTGTTCTTTTCCACAAAAAATATTAATCAGCACAACTGTTCACAGCATAATAATAATAAATGCTACTTGAGCACCAAATCAGCATATTAACATGATTTCTGAAGGATCATGGAGTACTGAAGACTGGAGTAATGGCTGCTGAAAATTCGGCTTTGCATCACAGGAGCATTTTACTGTTATTCGTAAGTGTAATTCATGTATTGTGAAACTGCAGCTTCATGCTAACGCAAAATAAATATGATCTGCATGCTTCTGACTTCCATTTTTCCACGCTTACGCTTTTGGCACGTTTTTTTCGCCAAAATACGGTCAAAAGCACTGCAAGCCTGTGAACAGTGATTTGCAAGCGAAAACAACAGTTTAAAGAACTGCAAAACGGATTGACTGCATAGAACCAATCCGTATGTGTAAAAAAACAAACTATTGCAAATGTCTAAATGACTTGTTGTGCATGTGGGGCAAAAAGTTCCCGAAATAAACCGATATGTACAGCTCCGTCTTTCTTTTCTCTGCGCTTACAATTTTGGCACGATTCTCTCACTAGCTGAGTTTTGCAAGCATGAGGGGGAGGGCGGGGCCACCTTCTTCTTGTAGCCAATCACATGAGGCTCTCGCTGACTCTCCAGTTACTCTTATCTGATTGGTTCAATAAACACATCATACCCAAGACATTAATCTTAATTTAGTTCAGGATCATTCGTTTTGCAGTTCTTTAAACTGTTGTTTTCGCTTGCAAATCACTGTTCACAGGCTTGCAGTGCTTTTGAGCAAAAGCATGCAGATCATATTTATTTTGCGTTAGCATGAAGCTGCAGTTTCACAATACATGAATTACACTTACGAGTAACAGTAAAATGCTGCAAATAATTTTTTCTTGCGCTTGAAACGCGATTTACACCTTTACAAAGCTTCTCTTGCGCATGCAAATTTAATTTACGCTTACAGTCTTATGTACACTTCCACAACTCTTACCCTGCGTATGCAAATCTTTTTGACGTCATTCTACCTTCATAGTTTTGCTTTAAACGATCAAAGCACGCGGGCTACCCATTTACTTTCAACGTAAGCATGAGTTTTCTTTTGTATAATATTTTGGGGGGCATCAACACTGCCAAAATGGAACACAAGATGGCAGTGTACTTTAAACGGTATTATTCTCAAACGTTAGAAGATATCGCCATGCATGTGAAGTGCGATGTGCGCGCTAGTGAGCGTTCGTACGTGCAGTCCGGTGCAGATATGACCATCAGGTGTAGGTTACATGGAAAATATCCTGTCAGCAATCACATACCACCAGCATGCACGTTAACAGCACACGCTTATTTCCCTCCACAGACCGACTGCTTCCACTGTAAGTGCAGAAAGTGTGTGCGCTGTCCCATCAAATGCGTGTGATGGCCGCTACCTCAGGGCAAAAGCCTGTTATTCACTTTATAAGGGCATTCCATCGCTTACACCTCCACCAGGAGAACCTTTTCATACATTCTTCCATATGTTACCTCAATTCTGACCTCTCTTTATATGTTCACAGCATGTCTGTTTCTGTCCCTTTCTTCTATTATTCATCTCTCTTTCATTCATCACTCTCTCCATTTTTTACTTCGGCGTTCATACCCCCTCCCAAGTCCCCAACAGCAACCCAAAAACCCCATGTGAGTGGAAAAAAGTGAGAGAGTTTGGGGCAACGTGAGCCAAGGGACCGTTTGCCGCCCCCCCCCCCTGCCCCCCCACACCTCGAAACTCAGAGTGCCACACAAAGGACACAGGAAAAGACATGACATCTCCCTAAAACAGAGCACTGGACCTCCAAATGAGCCTTAGACTCCTGTATGAGTCTGTGGAGAGAGATGTGGCTCATTCACTGAGAGTTGCAGAATTCTGGGTGTCTTACAGAACAGATACAATATGAAGACTCTATCTGTACTGCATGGATACAACCTTAGTTTTGTTTTATAAGAACAAATATTTATAACAAGCTAAATTTAACTTAAATGCAAAATTGCATAAGATATTATTGAGATTTTTCAGAAAAATATAAGTGATTTGAGTATATAGTGTATTTTGTCCTGTTGAGTCTTGGAGACCAACTCTGTTTCATCTCTATTTAATGTCATTGCTGTCAAAGAGAAATAATTTAGATATTAAAAGAACTGAGATGAGTGGTGTTTGTGCAGGAAAATTTCAGTAAAAGGTTTTTGTTTATATAATTAATATGATGTTTTAAATTAAATTCATTTTAATTAATATTTGTTTTTGCCATTTATGATTTGGTTAAAAGGAATTGCAAAAGTAACATAGTTCTGAAAAGATGCATGATTAGCAACAAAATTCATACATTTTAAGTGTCTTAAGTGTCCTTAAATGTTTCAATTTAATGCTATTGCTGTCAAAGAGAAACAATTTAGATATAACAATTTAGATTAGAACAATTTAAATTCGAATTTTATCATTTTTCACAATGCACTTTGTCTTTGAGCCAGTTCTTTCTTAATTTTCTCATTCAATTGTAAGATTTGTTAAGCATAAACCTTACAGTGTTGCACTGTAACCTCATTAAATGCATGATTTTGCTTTTTTCTAAATATTATTTAATATACAAAACACATTGTATATTTATAAAATGCAGAAAAATAGTTTATATATTATAGTACATATTATTGTGCAGTTGTCTAAAAGGCAGCATGCGATGCCCAACACATTTCCCTGTGACATAGGTGCCATTTGTGCCTGAAAATATTTAATTTTATTTTATTAATATCCACATATGTCACATATATCCACGTATATCTTTTTTGTATTATTATTATCATTTCCGTATGATTATTATTTAATATTTATTATTAAATTACATTTTTATTTATTTATGTATTTACATTTATTTTACATTTCTTGAAATTATTAACTTTAATCCTAACCATAAAATGCAGTTATTTCAACCTCACTAAAGTAATTTCGAAATTTCAAACAACCACTAAAATTTACTTATGGGTGGAAGTAATGACCACAGAGAGTTCACTCCAGGAAGGGCACACCTCCGTCCCATCCACACACACTCATATCAGCGGGGTCATACGGGACAATGGGGTCAGCCCTACCACATCCACACACACATCGATTTCCAAAACATGGAACTGACTCCCTATAAACAAGGCTGCAGGCTGTGATGAGGAAACTCGCCAAACACTTCCAGATCCTACACTGAGCATCTCATCATGGCCAATAACTATACACACTGGCTGATTTTCTACAATCTGTATATGTTTTTGCCTTCATACTAAAGCTGCAATCTAGAATTGTCTATGCTTTCAGTGAAATCAGGAATGAAAACACAATGTAGAAAAAATCAAATACTATGATTAAAAAACACTAATACTGGCCAATACAATCATTTAAAAGCAATATGATTATTCTAAAGCAGTAATATTGATGATACAATAATAAAAAAACTAATGTTAATCAACTCATATTGATCAATACCAATAATAAAAAAACTGTTGCTAACAATATTGACAATAACTAAAAAAATAAATAAAGTAATACTGATGAAAAAAAATGATATTGATCAATGTGATTATTCTAAAACACTAATACTGACCAATACTTTGATTTAAAAACACTTATTTTGACCAATACATTAATATTGACCAAATGCAAAAGCACTCATTTGGTCCAATACCAATATATGTCACATATATCCACGTATATCTTTTTTGTATTATTATTATCATTTCCGTATGATTATTATTTAATATTTATTATTAAATTACATTTTTATTTATTTATGTATTTACATTTATTTTACATTTCTTGAAATTATTAACTTTAATCCTAACCATAAAATGCAGTTATTTCAACCTAACTAAAGGAAATTTGAACTTCAAACAGCCACTAAAATTTACCTTGGGACCACCTGGTTTGCAAAAAAATTAAATTTGAAGTGTCTTAAGTGTCTAGGTTCTTTTTAACCCACTGTAGCCACTGATGTGAACGGCTAGCTGAGGAAGGGCTATAAAACACATTAACTTTGGACAAAAGTCAGTGAGACAGTGAGCATGTGTGCATAAGTAAAACGACTGAGGGAAACACTAAAGGTTTTACTTCTACACAAACAAGTCTCTCGGTCGCTCATAAACACAGACACGTAAAAAAAAAACACTCAGCATTGCCAGCCAGAGAACTCGGTCCTTTGTAAGTCCTCTCTGTCATCTGTTGGCGAGCTCCCTGCCTCAACATCACATTTTATTAGATGAAAAAAAATGATATTGATCAATGTGATTATTCTAAAACACTAATACTGACCAATACTTTGATTTAAAAACACTTATTTTGACCAATACATTAATATTGACCAAATGCAAAAGCACTCATTTGGTCCAATACCAATTATTTTAAAAAGCACTAAAACGGACCAATAAAATAATTTAATAAAAACTAAAATATTGACCAAAATGAAATTTAACAAAGCACTAATATTGGCATAAACATAACATAAATACTGACCAATATTCTATTTAAAAAACAAATACCAATAATTGTATAAAGCAGTAATATTGACAAATATTCATTAAAAAACACTACTAATATTATTAAAATATAAAACACCAATTGACCAATTCCAATTATTAAAAAAACCCCACTAAAATGATAAGAGTGATCAATAATTTAAAAAGACAAATACTGACCAATATGATAATTAAAAAAAGAGTAATATTGACTAATACCAATACTTTTAAAAGTAATAATTCTGACAAATACAATAAATTAAAAACTTTAATATTGAAAAATATAAAAAATATGACTCTAAAAAGCACTAATATTAAACAATACTGGGGAAAAAAAAACTAATACTGATCGATTACATTTTCTGTCAAATGCCATTTCTTGGCATATTGCTATTTCTTGACATAGCCTCCACTGATAAACTCCTAAATGTAATGTAGAAACTTTCATTTTCTATGAAGTTGCTTTGCAACGATGTGTATCATGAAAAGTGCTATACACATAGTATGGCCATTGAATATTTCATGTTTCTCTTCTCTTTGACTTTTGAAAGCAGTACAGTTTGTCTAGAGAAGACACTTTCTCCCAGGAGAAAGATCTAAACAGGAGACTTCAGCAACTGCTGTCACAGAAAGCACTAATATTAAACAATACTGGGGAAAAAAAAACTAATACTGATCGATTACATTTTCTGCCAAATGCCATTTCTTGGCATATTGCTATTTCTTGACATAGCCACCACTGATAAACTCCTAAATGTAATGTAGAAACTTTCATTTTCTATGAAGTTGCTTTGCAACGATGTGTATCATGAAAAGTGCTATACAGATAGTATGGCCATTGAATATTTCATGTTTCTCTTCTCTTTGACTTTTGAAAGCAGTACAGTTTGTCTAGAGAAGACACTTTCTCCCAGGAGAAAGATCTAAACAGGAGACTTCAGCAACTGCTGTCACAGAGAAACAAATGAGATATCAATTATTTCTTTTCTCTGGGACTTTCTCATCACTTTCTTTGTGACCTTTGTGATGTTCAACAAGAAGTATCTACTATTTCAACTGACATTCTCTCTTCAGTCCTCAGCTTTTCCCATGGTCAAAATCTTCTTACATTTATCCTCAAAAGCTCTGTGATTCATGTGTTGAATTACAGATATTAGAAAACACAGACACACCTTCACAAACACACAAACACACATAAATTACGTGTTCCTGGACTTTCCGTTTCGGTCACACATACACACACCCACCCGTTGGATGCTCTAAAGTAGTGTGCGTTATGTAAGAGCATGTGTGTGTATGTAGGTCAGTTGTAGCCCGTCTCCACACGGCGTCAGACTGTGTAATGAGTCCTGCTGTTCTGTCTGTACTGGGCATTACATCATCCCAAGCTAAGCGGCCACACACAAACAGCTCTCCAAACAGACTTGCTCATGTCTGCTGCACATTCATACGTCCAGTAAACAGGACGGCACTTGTTGTTTTACCGTTGAAAGAGTGATGCTTGCTCTCGGGCCTCGATTGGTGATTACGCCATGACGACAAGCAGTCATGACCGCATGCGTGTTAAGGTTTATGTGTATTTATTAGTAAGAATCTGTAAATTAAGGTTGTTTTGTGTGTTTGCGCATATATATGTATGTGGCTATATATATATATGTTTGTGGCTACTTTGAAGCAAAACACATGAAAATGAATGTCAGAATTAGGGTCAGGGTTCAGAGGTCATAGGTGATGGGGCACGGCAGGTCTTTGATTGGTGTTTCTGTTTGAAGCACCATGTGAAAATGCAGAGGAAACTCTCTCTGTCTCTCTCTCTCTCTCACACACACACACACACACACACACACACACACACAAACATTCTTTTCCCATGCTTTCATTGTGGAAGAAAATCACTTAATAGACAGTTTCATATAATTGGCAACAGTCAAACTCTCTTTCTTTTATTTCATTTGCTTGTTTGTCTATTAAATATTTTTAACTATTTTAAGGTGCTGTATGAAGTTTCTAAAGTAGAGGCAGCAATATATAAAAAATTAATTCAATAAAATGATGATAAAATGCAGTCTGTGTAGGCATATAAACTTCTGGCAAAAGAGGTCCTTTCCTTGTGGAAGAAAATCACTTAATAGACAGTTTCATATAACTGCAGCAGTCAAACGCTGCCCTTTTTTCATTTGCTTGTTTGTTTAATAAATATTTTTAACGATTTTAAGGTGCTGTATGAAGTTTCAGAGCTATTAGTGGCAGTGACAGTCTTCAGTAAACAAATATTCCCACCCCATATATATGTATATTTATATATTGCCATCTTTTTATTTCATTAATTGTCACACACACACACACACACACACACACACACACACACACATTGTTTATGGGGACTCTCCATAGGCGTAAGGGTTTTTATACTGTACAACCCGTATGTTCTATTGCCCTACACC
>NW_015538055.1:3616621-3617634 GCF_001515605.1 Sinocyclocheilus anshuiensis
TTTATATCACTAATTCTCACACACACACACACACACACACACACACACACACACACACACACACACACAAAACTTCTAACATTTACATTCTTAAAGGAAAAATTGACCCTAAAATGAAAAATTGCTGAAATTGTACTAACCTTAAGGTCAGCCAAGATATAGATGAGTTTGTTTCTTCATACTTCAACAGATTTGGAGAAATGTAGCATTTCATCACTTGCTCACCTATGGATCCTCTGCAGTGAATGGGTGCCGTCAGAACGAGAGTCCAAACATCTGATAAAACTACATGCTTATATATGGCTTTCTCCAGTGAAAAAGTTTCATCTGAATCAGGAGAGAAATATGCACAGATCAAGCACTGTTTACAATCAAGAACAGTTTAAGACAGTTCTAAGCAAATATGTCGGTGGATTTTGATGTGAGAGGACAACAGGGGATGGACTTTTACACTGGAGGAAGCGTTATTTTGGATCATGGACTCGTATTTTAGCTGGAAGCAAAGATGGATTTGTTTAGTTCAAACAAGCAGCTTTTCACGTCAAATTTTCATTTTTGGGTAAACTATTCCTTCAAACATTTAAGGGGGGTTATTTAATACAAGCTTCAAGAAATAAATCAATGTTTAAATGTACTTCATAGAAAAAGGAGAAAAAAGCACACAAGCACTTGTGTGGGCCTACTAATAAGTCATGATGGTAAACACTAGAATTTATTAACAGTACTTAACAGTATTTACACAACTGCTTGAGTAAAGACACATAGTGAAATCATTGTGTTTTTAGTCATTTGCTGACCATGTCCCTCCATGGGTTGCGCAGTCCTGCATGCATTAGTCCATTTATTGAATTCTAACTGTGTATTTGCTTTTGAGTGGACATGTAAGCGTGTGTTTGTACGTGCTGGAGGAAGTGTCTCCACCAGGAATGTGTTAAAGGGTTAAAGAGCCGGACTGTGTTGTTGGCATGGAGGTTGTCGTGGTAACAGGAGTGGAATGTTGAGACCCGCTGTCC
>NW_015538055.1:3617814-3625522 GCF_001515605.1 Sinocyclocheilus anshuiensis
TTTATATCACTAATTCTCACACACACACACACACACACACACACACACACACACACACACACACACACAAAACTTCTAACATTTACATTCTTAAAGGAAAAATTGACCCTAAAATGAAAAATTGCTGAAATTGTACTAACCTTAAGGTCAGCCAAGATATAGATGAGTTTGTTTCTTCATACTTCAACAGATTTGGAGAAATGTAGCATTTCATCACTTGCTCACCTATGGATCCTCTGCAGTGAATGGGTGCCGTCAGAACGAGAGTCCAAACATCTGATAAAACTACATGCTTATATATGGCTTTCTCCAGTGAAAAAGTTTCATCTGAATCAGGAGAGAAATATGCACAGATCAAGCACTGTTTACAAGCTGAAACAGTGTAAGACAGTTCTAAGCAAATATGTCGGTGGATTTTGATGTGAGAGGACAACAGGGGATGGACTTTTACACTGGAGGAAGCGTTATTTTGGATCATGGACTCGTATTTTAGCTGGAAGCAAAGATGGATTTGTTTAGTTCAAACAAGCAGCTTTTCACGTCAAATTTTCATTTTTGGGTAAACTATTCCTTCAAACATTTAAGGGGGGTTATTTAATACAAGCTTCAAGAAATAAATCAATGTTTAAATGTACTTCATAGAAAAAGGAGAAAAAAGCACACAAGCACTTGTGTGGGCCTACTAATAAGTCATGATGGTAAACACTAGAATTTATTAACAGTACTTAACAGTATTTACACAACTGCTTGAGTAAAGACACATAGTGAAATCATTGTGTTTTTAGTCATTTGCTGACCATGTCCCTCCATGGGTTGCGCAGTCCTGCATGCATTAATCCATTTATTGAATTCTAACTGTGTATTTGTTTTTGAGTGGACATGTAAGCGTGTGTTTGTACATGCTGGAGGAAGTGTCTCCACCAGGAATGTGTTAAAGGGTTAAAGAGCCGGACTGTGTTGTTGGCATGGAGGTTGTCGTGGTAACAGGAGTGGAATGTTGAGACCCGCTGTCCCTGGTGGGGCCACACTCAGAGCAGCCGTTTGTGTGGGTGTATGTGTGTGTGTGTGTGTGTGTGTGTGTGTGTGTGTTACTGAAGTGTGCAGGCCAGGGGTAACACATGCCTGGCGGTCATCCTGGAAATCGTCCCACCATCCCGAAGGATTTAAACACACATACACATTGATATTGCATTCACAGAACATATACACTTACAGTTTAGGAAAGAAAGTATATTTAGTATTTCCTTTTGTACTTTTCAATATGCCTTTCTTGAAAAGAAATAAACAGAGATTGCTTACAAAGTTAAAACATATGCAGAAGTATTTTAGATTTAGTTAGTAATAACCTTGCTACTACTTATTTGCTTATTAAATAGTTTGGCTAATTTGGGTTATATCTTTTCTGCTTTAAAGGTATGTAATTCAAAAGATTTTCCCAGCACAGAAAATATGAGACAGTCCACAGTCGAGATTAATTATGTCAAATAAGAGTCCAAAAACACTTTGCAAAATAAAACTACACAGCACAATCCCAAAACAAATCCAAACCAAGCAAACATATCTAGGTAAAGATAGAGAATTATTAAAAACAAACTAGTGATTTACGTTATGTGCTTTGCTGTTTCTGTTTGTTTAGAGTATTGAAATGTGCAGATGCTGAGCAAACATGAAAACAAACCCAAATTTCACTGCATTTTCTAGATGAAACCCAGAAAACATATTGTATGAAATATCAGATTTTCTATTAAAATTTGATCTCTAATCTCTTTTTTTTTTAAACAAAGGCAAATTATCATACACTGTAAGAAGATACATTTTTGCAAACTTTATCGCTTACTTTATCAAAAGATTGGATTTAAATTTTCTTTTGATTGGAAAATATGCAAACATTTCTATTCCCATTAATATTTAAGATTTCTATTGAAATCTTTAACATATGTTGATCATTATTCTGAATATAACACCAAATGAATTTTCCTCATACCACAGAATGGCAATTATACACATCGCAATTATAATGAATTATGAAAATGGCATCCAAAAACAGGTAAATAGAAAACAAATATAAAAAGGATGTACAAAGATACTGAAACAAAAGAATAACCCTAATATATTTACATACAGCATTACTCTGGCAACATTGCTGTTTGCTCTATTCTTTGTACTAGCTCCTCCTTTCCCTGAGGGCACCATTAAATGTTTCCCTGTTCTTTCTTGTTCTCATAACACCTTTTTACCTGTCATGAGTAGAGGAGATTGAACTGAGAATTGCTATAGACATGCATGAAGGAGAATGTAGAATAAGCATGATTCTTATCGCTAAAGTCTTAAATTCCATGAAATCAAAAATGTTTAGACCTCTTCTGTTAGCTTGGAGGTCAAATGCTAGTGTAGTATTAAAAAGTTGTCAAAGTAAAAGCTTAGCATCTACATACGCATGTAAAATTGATGGTCTTTTTCTTCCAAGAAAAATAGAAGAACAAGAACAAGAACAGTTTGCATTAGCAAGGACATGCTTTTTATTGATATTGTCCACTCCAAACTTTTTGTGTTAATAGGAAATACATCAGCACAGGAAAGAAAATTAAGTAAAATAAACAATATAAATAGTATATGTGTGTGTGCTGGTACTGTATGTCCTCATGCTCACCAAGGCTGCATATATTTGATCAAAAATACAGAAAGAATAGTAATATTGTGAAATATTATTATCATTTAAAATAACAATTTTCTATTTGAGTATATTTTAAAATGTGAATTTATTCCTGTGAAGCAAAGCTGAATTTTCAGCATCATTACTCCAGTCTTCAGCATCGAATGATCCTTCCGAAATCATTCTAATATGCTGATTTGCTGCTCAAGAAACATTTTTTAATTATTATCAATGCTGAAACTAGTTGTGCTGCTTAATATTTTTGTGGAAACCATGATACTTTTTTTCAGGATTATTTGATGAATAGGACGTTCAAAACGACATCATTTTGAATTATAAATATTTGTAACACTATAAAAGTCTTCACTGTCACTTTTAATCAATTTAATGCATCCTTGCTGAATAAAAGTTTTAATTTCTTTTTGAAAAAAAAAAATCTTACTGACTGCAAACTTTTGAATAGTAGTGCATATACTGTAATCTAAAACTAATCTTAATAATCAATCTACAATTTACATATACTGATTTATCTCATGAAACTAAACCTATCCAGTGTATGAAACGAAATCTTGCTGAAGTGTTTTGCGAGCCTGTGATATATAAAAGCATAGCTTCTGCTGGCCTGGCTTACCCATCAGTGACTCAAATTACCCTCATGCTGTTTGACCACAGTAGTCAATCAAATACACCCACACTCTTATACTAAAATTCCCATGTCTTTCTCTGTCACACACACACATACTGAGGTGTGGAATGTGGCTTGTGATCAGATCAAAGACTTTACACTCTCCCTCAACAACACACACTACACTGCTCATATATGTGTCTGTACTTTCTAACATCATGACCCAGAAAACGCAAAGGCCAGTAGATCACATCACAGAGCCGTTATACAACACACACGTTTATCAGAGCACGCGTGTATATTAGTTCATGAAATGTCAAAGGCTGTGTAATATATCCCAAATGTCACTGTGCGTGTGTATATGTTTATTTGTGTAAGCTCAGACTCAATGTTAAAGTAATATTTAGCTAATGATATACAGCAACCATAGTGCCAAGAATAACAGCAAGCATGCTTGCAGATACACTCAAATACGTATGATTTCAATCTAATGCCTAGCTTAGTAAAGGAATCTTGATGACGTCACTAGGGCACAGGTCAATGATTATAATGTGGCTCTATTGCGTCATAGAAAGGAAACAACATGCTCCCTTGTGGTTTTGTAACGTTTAACGGTGGCTACTTATGCCTGTGTATATTGTAATATAAACAAAACTAGCTTATTGTTCAATCCAACGTCATTATCCATGTTGCATAACTGACACATGCATCAAACACAAACAGTTGAGAACATGCAGATTTTGGTTTTAGCTTTAACTATTACGTACAATCTCTTTCTCTCGCGTTCTGTAAGCAATTGTGTTTTATTGGGTCTTGGGACTCACAATGTCTTAAAGAGTTACAGCAGCTTCTGTCTGTGACAGTCACCCGTCTTTCTGTCTCTGACAATCTCTCTTTGTTCAAGAGTGAATCTCAGTACAAAAATATCTATACCAGTGGGAGTTGTTTTTACTAAAGATGTCATTTTATATGCAATGTCTTTTTTCTACATTTGATAGTTTAATCAACCTTTAAAACAGTTTTTGTCTGATAAAGCTGTTTAGTTCGAATCTTCATTCATAGCTACACTGTTAATAACAGACAATGGACCTTTTTTCCCATGAAATTTCACTAATGTGATCACACATTTTTATGGCAAAAGTAGAATATGTGCATGGAGTATGTATGAAAAAGAATGGGCCATCCATTTACTGTTGCTCATTGTGCCATGTTGCATCCAGTGTATACACTATATATCACTGATTATAGAGGATGTTACAAAAATATCTCTTGCCTAAAAGTATTTCACATGCTGTATACGAGTTGAATTACTGAAATAAACTTTTCAGTAGAAAAGTAGAACTTTTCCACGACATTCTAATTTATTGAGATGCACCTGTATATTACCCCCAAATCTGATGACGTAACACATTCTAAAGTACTTTTTGGATTTGATTACCACCCATTTAATATATAACTATAATGAAATAAAGTTACTCATATTCTGTATTTTAAATACGTCACTCACAACATCACTTATTCTGTTACTCCCCAACCCTGTGGATATGCAATGCTATTATTAAAGCACCCGATGCGAAATGTGGATATGTTTTAAGGATATAAACTAGTCAGAATAAACTCACCTTTTTACATAAAACAAAAATAAACATTTGAAAAGAATGATTCCTTCGTGAACCAAATATCACTACCGTGTACTGTATTTCAGCAGTATGTAGTATGCATATATTGTGTACACGTGCAGTTTTTTTTGTATGCACAGAATGACTTAAAAAACTTTTTGTGATGGATTAAGTAATATCATCCATATTTTTTGGAATACCATGGAATAATTAATTGAGATTATTCAAAATTAGATGAAAAAATTCAAGATGGGTGCACATGTCATGTGACAACTAATTTTCATACTAGTAGGCCTATTTGGAATGTTTTCATGTTTCACAAATTACATTTAAATATAATAAGGTTGGATTCATAGCTCATCTATTGCATCCGTCATGTTTTCTCACTGAAATGCCCCCAACTTGGAAACTCTGGGCTCAAAAAAAATAAAATAAATAAATAATAATAATAATAATCCCATTCGTAATCACAACTTTGTAGTTGCGTTCAACTTGTAAATACAATAAAATACAAGACTTAAATGAACCATAAGTCCCGCTTGTGGTCCGTTCTCGATCCTGTTCCGATGTCTTTTCTCTACATTTGATAGTTTAATCAACCTTTAAAACAGTTTTTGTCTGAAAAGCTGTTTAGTTCGAATCTTCATTCATAGCAACAACAGACAATGGACTTTTTTTCCCATGAAATTTCACTAATGTGATCACACATTTTTATGGCAAAAGTAGAATATGTGCATGGAGTATGTATGAAAACTTAAATTAACCATAAGTCCCGCTTGTGGTCCGTTCTCGATCCTGTTCCCCTTTAAAATGTAGAATATTATTATTAAAAATAATATTGATCAAGTGGAAGTAATAATATAATTATTTGTTCATTGCACTACCATGAGATACAACATTTTTATTCAAAAGTGGATTAAAAATGTAGAAAAAAAAATAATGAGGTGCAAGTCATGTGACAAGTCAAAGTTTATATTGTGCTGTACAACATTTCATTCTTTCAAAACTTTAAACTTGAATGACCTCTGTGTGCAGTTGCCTTTTCATCCCTCATAATAAATGAAATTGGCTAATATGTCATACAGCAGGGGTTCGAGGTCAGATGAGTCTTCAACTTCACACAGGATAGCTTGGATTAAGCTGGATCATTTTGTTTCTCTGACCCTGAAAGGTGAAAGAACATCCCGTCTCTAACAAATAAGCGTCTTCTCAAACCCTGTCCTCAGTGCGATACATATCACCTTTTCAGACGACGCACTAATCCAGTGTTTACGACCTGCACTGAATGCTCACATTCTACAGCGTATCCCTTACCTAATCTGAGTCACACACGCTGAAACTGAATTACCCCCGAAATGTCCCACGTCCTGCTTCAGATGAGCGCCGCAGTATTTTTGGACAGTTTGTACCCAAAACGCGCCTGATTAGGATCCGAGTTCACGGAGTTATATTTAGAGACAAACACACAGAAAAGGGAATTTGAGTCAAAGATCACGTATGGGGTTGAGGGAAAACAACACTGAGCGAAAGGAACTTCGCGACCCACCCCTTCTCTTCTGAAACATCTAACGTCCATTCAGAGAAAAGCAGCAGCCAAATTATTGGCGTGTGCACAGCTGTTTCAACTGTATGTATCAAAATGATTTAAAACGCTTGACAGCGTGGCTCAGCTTCCAACCAAAATTGTTTTTGTTCCCGCTATTGAAGTGTGCTTTAAAACTAGCGGAGGCCTGCCTACAAATATGTCTGATTATTCTGAAGTTTCATGTGGCTGCAAACCGATCGCTCCAAACGATTTGATTTTTAAAGCTAGCTAGGAAGCTAGCTGTCAGTGCTGAGATCAGGCCTACAGTCACGGCTCAAAGCTTAATGACTGTTTATCAGTGGTTTCGGCCTTCCTGTTAATGAAAGGGTGGCCTACCACCTCAAGAGCCTTGTCATCTCCTCTTGGCCTCTGATAAAAGCACCCGACTCGCTGGGCTTTGATAATTTTACCCTAAGCTAAAATGTAGGACTTGGCAGTCAAAGAAGCCACACAACAAACTTTGTCAGACCACTTGTTGTGCCTTCAGGCTTGAAAGGCGTTTTAAGAGGCCAGATACTTGGCTGAATTAATGGTGCGTTTGGTGTTGAGACTCTGAGGTGACCCACCAACTTACTGGAACTGTTTTTTCTCCCTTTCATGTTTAATTAGCAATTAGCATTGAATTAGCATTAGAATTCTTTGGAATTTTGGTCCGATTTACAATTATGTGAAGCCTGACCCTGAAACGGTCAGTTGCTCGTAGACAGACATACGCATGCAAGCATACGGTATGAACGTTCTCCTCTCCGTCTGAGTTCAGCGCTATATTCTCAGAGTCAGATAAGGACACATCTGCTGAGTATTATCCCCCAGACTGCCATGGGGCCCCTTTATACATCAACCCCTCACATACTGCACACACACATACATGTACACATGCATACACCTCCTTGTGATTTTCTTCCACACTTCCAGTCTTTGTTCTCTCCATTTATTGTTTGCTTAGTGCACTGCTCTACTTTAATCTGTTCCTTTTTCTCTTTTTAGCTCTATTTTTGGCTTATCAGGTCTTTTGATAGTTCGCTACCTATTTTCTGCTTACTTTTTACTCTTCATTCATATCTCTTGCCTCCAGGCCTGCAGGCACAGGATAGTCCTGGCCCACCCAAACATGAGTTTGACCCACCCTGACAACCACCTCCTCCTCTTTCAATAGATACTGTACTGGAGGTACCATGGTGCAATGAGAGAGAGAGAGAGAGAGAGAGAGAGAGAGAGAGAGAGAG
>NW_015538055.1:3625563-3633657 GCF_001515605.1 Sinocyclocheilus anshuiensis
GAGAGAGAGAGAGAGTAACATGGTACTTTTGCCAACTATACTTTTTTCCTCAATTATCCTCACTTGCTGAGCTCTCCTAAGTAGCTAGGGTTTTTTGCATACTTATCCATACTATCTGAATCCCTCCTGTTGCATATTAGACAGACTCTTTTTTTTTAATGAATCATTATTACATTAAACACAATTAACAAAAATAAGTGGTAAATAGGACCATACATGAGCAAGTTAGCATTCCCATTTACCTCAATGGCAGTATGTGATTTGAAATATGCCTTTGCACATGGGAGCTTAGTTCTGCAGCCATGTGTTTTAAGCCAATCATCTGAGCTGTAAATGTCATGTGACAAAGTCCATTAAGCAATTTTAGCATTTAGCAATAGAACCTCTAAAAAAATGAATTGGGCACAAATATCCACTAATCATTCTGCTTTCAAAACAACACATTATGTCACTAGTGATTTTGAATTGCTGTCAAAAGAGAAAGATTGGTCACAATTAATTATGCTGATGGAGTTTAATTATGTTGATGGAGGTTTGAATTAAACTGCACATACACTCATAAATAATAAAAAAACATACCAGTGTTTTTATTAACTAAAACTTAAAATTATTTTCGATAATTTAAATAAAGCTGGAAAAAAATTAAAGCTGCAGTCCATAACTGTTGGCGCTCTAGCGGTTAATAAACAGAACTGTGTGCGTCTTGCGGAAGAACATTGTAGCCGGAGCTACTTCTCTCTGTTTATGTCTATGACGAATCACGCAGGTACTGGGCTACTCCGCAGCGGTATACCCGAACCAGTCTAAAATTGTTTGAATATAAACACCTATTATAGGTGTACCGTAGTGATTCAGGACAGGCCAAAAACACGGTTTGGAAAATGGATTCATGGTGTACTCGCTTATTATATACATTTTGTAAATTTTGAACACAAAAAAGTTATGGACTGCAGCTTTAAATATAGAGAATGTGAAGCTGATGTCACGCCGCGTTGAGTTCTGGGAAACGTCTTTGTTTATCCGCCATACTGGGAGGATCGCGCCACTTTTCCGCTATTGAGTTTAGCGCAGTAGTTTGATTTTCTGTCGTGATTGTGAAAAATGTCACCATTGTATGTCATTCATGCTGCATCGAGAATTGCAATAGTAACTCAGATCATCGTTCTGAGAGAAAACTGGACAATTAAATATGTTTTTTCGCCTTTTCTATGTGTAAAAACACCAAGGGAAGCAGGTCGCGGAGATCACGCGAAGACGCCAGATAGTAAATCTATTAATAATGTCACTGATTAAACCCTTTGCCTATCACTCAATAAAAGAATCACATTGCTGGGTGTTTTTTTAAAGTTTTGATTTTGTTTGTTTTAATAATTAACATTACCTTTGCTAGTATGACTCTCACTCGACTTGTGAATTAGCAGAACTTGAACAGAGATTAGCTTACAACGCTCAACACGAATAACGCTCAATGTGACTTAATGTACCAAGACAGTGATAAAGACAAAATCGTAAAGCATACTACGTGCAGATATGCATATAAGCCCAAAATGTGAACTAAACATGTTTATTTACACGTTAAGCGTTTTCCTCTTATATAAAGAAAACGCTAATGCACTGAGACAGTGATATTAAAAGACCACATTCTGTGCACACTTTACTAATAAAGCATACTATGTGCAGGAAAACAGATGAGCCCAAAATATGAACTTTAAAGGTGCAGTAGGAGATATTGGAAAATGCTAACTTTAGCCTGATAGCACTGAAAGCAAACGTCCCACCCTCCCTGCAATCTCCGTCCAAAGCCACGCCCCCTGAATGCATATACGCTCACAGACCAGAATACCAGAGACAACATTACTACAATAGGCTACATCAGCGGTTCCCAATTCCAGTGCTCGCACATTAAAGTGTGCAAGATGTAAATTTAAATAGTATTTATTTACGGAGGTATATTATGTCACAATTCTCTAGTAAGTTTCGTCTGTGTGTGAAGACGCTGCTCAGCGCAAATCCGTGAATGAATGTTCCGAAGTGAAGTAAACTTCAACGGATTTCCCCTGCTCAGAGAGTGGGGAGCAATGAACACTGTATAGGGATCATATTGATCGGAACACAGGTCATGCACGTAGCTCACTTCTAACGAGCTGGTTATCTGAATCGGGTGTGTTAACTAAGAGAGCCGCGTGCAAAACACACCGCGCGTTTTGATTGGACAAACATTTCTTGGTCCTACACCTTCCACAGAATATATAAATACAGATAAATTAATTTAGACCACTTAACTTATTGACTGCTATCGGGATGTGAAGAGACTTTCAACCAGCATAACAAAAAATGTTTCTGAAGACAATCACCTATTGTACCTTTAAATGTAACTGTCCGTTCAATGCATAAGCCATGTTAAGCGTTTTGTTTTATGGTTTTCTAAAGGGAGAAAACGCTTAACGTGTAATTAATATTCATATAATATTAATATTCAATAGTACATCAAGCCAGCATTTTAAAGTGCTACAAAACTGTTAACAAGCTCCCAGGGATTTGATTTTGGTTGCCATTTGTTGAAATAAATATAAAAAAATACAGTGTGTTCATGTCTGTCCGCTGAATGTGACCTGAATGCGCTGAATTGTATTTACAATGACAACAATTATACTTCGTCATTGAAACGTTTCCAACAAAGAAATGGATGGACTTCCATCTGCTTGCTGAACACACACTTTTTTTGTGAAAAAAATCAAATTGTCACGCAAAGCGATAAAATGGTTTCTCTTCCCTGCAGACGATACAATGAAGAATGTGAATATTTAACTTCAAGGCAAACACAAAACAAAAGATAAACGGGTATCCGTATTAATTTCAGCATTTGTAGCACAGGTAAAAAAATTAAGAAAAAATTTTACTTGGAAAAACTCTAATTTTCTAATGAAAATTAAAATGTTTCCATGTTAAGTGAAATAAAGTTTAAGCTGAAGTACTAAAATTACTCAAACTAAATCTCAATTAAATATAAATTAAAGCTAAAAAGAAGGATGAAAACTGAAAAATAAAAGCTGCTTCAAAATAGACTGTAAATAATACTACAATAACATGGATACATAGATACTTACAAGGCCCTCCCCCTCCCCCATCTTGGCACCTCAGACCACATCACTGTCATGCTAATGCCTGCATACAGACCGCTCGTTAAAGTTGCCAAACCAGTTCACAAACAGATACAAGTGTGTCCGGAAGGGTCGTCAGAGGCTCTTCAAGACTGTTTTAACACCACTGACTGGAATATGTTTAAGCAGGCTGCCACATACAATAACACCACAGACCTCCAGGAGTACACAGAGACTGTCACTGCCTACATCACCAAGTGCATTGATGATGTAACGGACACAAAGACCATCACTGTCCGGGCCAACCAGAAGCCGTGGCTAACAGGGGAGGTCTACAGACTCCTGAAGACGCGGAACGCTGCCTTCAGAGCTGGAGATGAGGTGGGCCTGAAGACAGCTAGGGCCAACCTTTCCCGCGGCATGACTGCTCACTACCTCATCCAGCATTGTACTGCAAACTACCTCTCTGAGAGTTTAAAGACTGTTCTCTGAGATCTTTATCACTTTAACAGACTGATAAGCTCTTCTGCACTACACTCGTTATATCTTCACAGTTGTTTATATCACTGGTTTGCACTATAACTGCCATGTGCCTTATGCCACTTTTTCTATCATCTATCTATCTATCTATCTATCTATTTTTTTTTTACAATGTCCTTATTTGTATATTGTATAGGTTGTATTTTATATATATATATATTAAACTGTATTTATCTGTATTATGTCTACTGTTAGTGTTAAGTGTTAACTGTATGCACCAAGGGTCTGAGAGTAACGCAATTTCAATTCTCTGTATGTATGTGCATGTGGCAGAATTGATATAATAAAGCAGACTTTGACTTTGACATACTAACAGGAAAACATTCTTTCCGTTAGAGAGTGTAAACTTACACAGCTGATATCTGATATGAGTGCTTTGTATTTATCTGTTGGATAATATAAAGCTAAACAGAAAGATGATTTTGACTGTGTTTAGTTTAACAGCTGGGACCCTCTGCTCTCCGAGGGCTTTAAAACCTGCTATATCTGTGGATTCTGCAGAGTAAGTGTGTATAAGTAAGTGTGTATGCCTGTGATGGAGATGAAACTTTACCACAGCAAAGCAGAGATCCGCTTATAGCACCCTACAACAAAGACAACACTGAGAATGTGCTTTTTATAAAAAAGCCATTGTGTGTCTGCATGTTCTGGAAATGGACCTCTTTCATTCTTGCTGCCTAATGAGAGACCATGACTACATGTCTGGCATTCCTGTCAGTTAGCTACCTGGTTACCTATAAACACTTTATAAACCAGGTGTGTATGTGTCCGTGAGGAGGGGGGGGGGTTTAAAGACTTTAAAAGCTTTCTTTGTTACTGCATGTCAGCTTCATTGTTTCAATATAGCTCATTGTCCTTTGACAGACGTATTTAAATGTTTTTAGCCATTAACTGTCCTGTGCCATTTGTGCTACAAAGATAAATGATATCGCAATTTGCGCGGCTCTTTGAGGTGTCCTTTTACCTTTCTGGAGATCAGACTTGTGATTTTCACTTAGATGATGACAAAACACTTAAACTGGAAAATGTGGGAATGGGCTTTAAACAACTGCATAGCAACACATAAAAAATACAGCAACTGCATAGCAACTCCCTCAAACCATCCTATCAAAATATAAAATCCACTCTCTAAGAAAAAATTGACACCCTGGCAACATGGCAGCGAGTTTAGTACAAGCGAATACCAAACATTTTCCTCCTACTGTGTAAAAATGCAGTTATCAGCAGTATTTTCCTAACTTGTATTGAAATACTGAATAAGGTGAACGAATTGAAGTAAACGAATTCCTTTTATTTGATTATACTAACAAAATATACATAAACCAAGCAATTTAACAGTTATCAATCAGTCTGAAGTGCATCAGTTTCGCTTCTATTCATAGTTGCTTTAATATGTCAAAACCTGTGCATCACTGATCTGAAACAGAGACGAGTTTACTGAGGCTAATAGAGTTAAAGTGGGGTATCTGAGGACACCATCACCAGCGAGAGCGCTCACAATCTGGGCCTGTGAAAGCAAGGACACTGCTTTCTCATGCGGGGCATTTTGCCAGGCAGCATGTTCCAATCTCATTAATTACTAAATACAATCAAATCCCAGCAGCTAGGTTAATTGACCCCATACACACACACACACACACACACACACACACACACACACACACACACACACATGTTGTGTTTCCATGTTTTATGGGGACATTCCATAGGCGTAATGGTTTTTATTTTCCATATGTTGCAGGCCTCTGGAGTCCAGTCTACGTGCCGCAAATCCAGACTCTCCCGTTGAGTACCTGACTATGGAAACAAAAGCCAAGATGTAGTAAAATTCCACTAGAGGACAGATGTATAGGTAAAAACCCACCATTGTGCCACCACCATTTAAAAGTTTGAGGTCTGTAAGATTTTTTAATGTTTTTGAAAATGCTTTATCAAGGCTGCATTTCTTGGATCAAAAATCCAGTAGAACAGTAATATTGTCAAAATATTTTACTTCAAAATAACTGTTTTCTATTTTAATAGATTTTAAAATATAACTTATTCTTGTGATGCAAAAATGAATTTTCAGCATCATTACTGGAGTCTTCAGTGTCACATGATTCTTCAGAAATCACTATAATATGCTGATTTGCTGCTCAAGAAACATGCTGAAAATGTTTTTCTGGATTCTTTGATAAATAGAAAGTTCAAGCATTTATTTGATATTGAAATCTTTTGTCACATTATAAATGTCTTTACTGCTACTTTTGATCAATTTAATGCATCCTTGCTGAATAAAATAATTAATTACTTTCTAAAAAGCAAAATCTCTCGGACTCAAATTTTTAAAGGGGTCATATGATGCTTTTTTAAAGATCATTATTTTGTGTATTTGGTGTAACAGAATATGTTGACATGCTTTAATGTTCAAAAAACACATTATTTTTCAAATACTGTACATTATTGTAGGTCCTCTATGCCCCGCCTCTCTCAAACGCTTCGTTTTCTACAAAGTCCCTCCTTCCGACAAGTGCAGTCTGCTCTGATTGGCCAGCTGACCCAGTGCATTGTGATTGGCCGAACACCGCAAGCACTCGTCGGAAATGTAACGCCCCTTACCATAATCGCGAGCTTAATCTTTCAAAATAAATGTAAAGACAGAGCCCGAAAGGGGAACAGAGTCGCGTGACAGACACAGTGATGAAGCTGGTATGTGTTTGCAGTACACAAGCCACGGTTAAGACAGCTGACTCCGCTGTGATGTGACCCCCCCCTCTCTCGTGCTCTCTCTCTCTCTCTCGCTCGCTCACACACACACACAATGCGCAAAACTCCGCATTTGAACAGTCAAGTAGTGTATGTCAAAACAGCACAATCCCCAGTGGCGTGCACAGACCTCCGGAGGGGCAGGGGTGAAATGGCGTTACGAGGGCACAATTGGGGGGGGGTTATCGTATCACGATTCATGATTTTATCACGATTCTTTGTCATGTTGGTTTTTCTATTTTGCAAGCTGTTTGAGCATTACAGCCAAACTAATTTCCCTATTATAAGGACAAAGCTTTTCAAGGTAACAAAATATAAAAAGTGGCGGATATTTAGGCCAAAGTGGGTGAAGATAAAAATCTTTATCATTATTTTATCTTTGTTATTAAAAAATGAGAACAAAGATACACATTACAAATACACATAATATACAAATAAAATAAACCGTTTTATTTTCAGGTATAGGCTACAATAGGTGTATTTAGCAGGAGCAGTCAGTTTGACGGCTTGGGCAAAATATCCTTAAACATGCCCCTCCAACCATTAGACTGCTATGAGTGAGAGACAGAGAGGAGGAGCACAAACATAAAACGACGCCCTCTATTCAATATTCAGTTTCAGGTGGAAATACGTCACTACACTGAAATAAAGTCGGCAGCAACTTCCGGTTCACGTGAACTTTAAAGGAATACTTCACCCAAAAATTTAAATAGGCTAGTGTTTTATTTTTATACCTTCATTTACTCACTCAAAGGTTGTTTTAAACCTGAATGTGTTTCCTTCTTCTGCTAAACATAAATGCTATTTTGAAGAAGGTAGAAAACCAAACAGTTGTTGGTCCACAGTGACTTCCATAGTATATATTTATTTCCTACTATCAAAGTCTATGTGGACAAGCAACTGTTTGGTTACCCATATTCTTCAAAATATCTTCTTTTGTGTTCAGTACAAGAAAGAAATTAATATAGGTTTGGGACAACATGTGAGTGAATAAATAATGACAGAAATTAAATTTTCGGGTGAACTATCCCTTTAATTGCAGTTGCAGCATGTAGACTACTGTCCCTTTAAGACCTGCACGCATCTAATATACAGGCACGCATCCATTTCTCTCAGGTGTTTACTTTCATTTTAAACATAATTAACTGAGTCTATACATAAACCTTGGGAGTTTTGACAGTATTAGCACAAAACATAACTTAGTTCAGTAATCAGGCACTGTTTGACGGGCTTTTTTGTGCGCGTGCTTTGGGAGTGCTCAGAAAAAGCGCTTGTCAGAACAGCACACGAATGAAACGTTTAACCAGTAAGGCTTTAAAAGGGTCATATGATGTTGCTAAAAAGAACATTATTTTGTGTATTTGGTGTAATGAAATGTGTTTATGCGGTTTAAGGTAAAAAAAACATTATTTTCCACATACTGTACATTATTGTTTCTCCTCTATGCCCCGCCTTTCTCGATTTTTACAAAGCTCATCGGTCTGAAAAGCAAGGTGTGCTCTGATTGGCCAGCTATCCCAGCTATCCTGATTGGCCGAATACCTCAAGCGTGAGACAGAAATGTTACGCCCTTACCATTACTGTGATGATGCCCTGTCAGGCCGGAGCGACGATTCAAAAACATGAAAACCCATTATAAACGAGGCATTCGTTGCATCAAGTGGGGACATGATTATGGATTATAATGACTTATACTGTCTTTTTACGC